>NC_080687.1:103458317-103702881 GCF_030445035.2 Dasypus novemcinctus | reverse complement strand
TCTTTAGGATTCCCATCCTGGGGAGCTCTGTTGAGGAGAGAGGTTCCCTGTCACATGCATGACCTCAGTTCCTGGTTTCTGTTGTGTCTTGCCTTGTCTCTCCCCTTGTTTCTCTTTTGCTGTGTCATCATCTTGCTTCATGTCTTCCTTGCATAGGAATTGGCTTGCTGCCTGGGGACTTGATGCTCCACACGGGCACTCAGCTCAGCGCGTGGATACTTGGCTCACCGCGTGGACACTGGCTCGCTGCACAGGCATGCTTTTTTTCTTTGACCTGGAGGCCCCAGGGATGGAACCCAGGCCCTCCCATATGGCAGGTAGAAGCTCAATCACTTGAGCTACATCCACTTCCCCACAGTATTCATTTCTTGTTGAATTCATGTTGCCTGTTACTTTGTATCTTAATAACATTTTATTTTTAAAAATATTTTATTAGAGAAGTTTAAGGTTTTCAGGAAAATCACACTGAATTACAGAGTTCTGTATAACCTTCTCACAGGCAGTTTTCTGTATTATTCTTTGCTTTAATGCTGTGTTTTTGTTATAACTGATGGAACAATATTACTAGAACTATACTGTTACGTGTAGTCCATAGTTTGCATTAGGGTTCTGTTTGTGTTGTACAGTTCTATGTTTGAAATTTTTATTGTGGAAAGATACATACAACCTAAAATTTCCCATTTATTTTTTTTCAAATATATAATTCAGTGATGTTCATTTGCATGCACTGTATTGTCACTGTCATCCCCTACCAGATTTTTCTGTCACCCCATAGAAACTGCACCCACTAGACCAGGACTCCAGTCCCTGCACCCCCAGTCAAATGCCAGTTCACAGGAGCA
Source organism: Dasypus novemcinctus (assembly GCF_030445035.2). Taxonomy (NCBI): domain Eukaryota; kingdom Metazoa; phylum Chordata; class Mammalia; order Cingulata; family Dasypodidae; genus Dasypus; species Dasypus novemcinctus. The sequence continues at coordinate 103,702,039 of NC_080687.1, read as the reverse complement.
GTGATGCCCATGAAAGGAGGCCCCGCTGGAGCCGTGAAGGTGCCCAAGTGTCTGCCCTGGGTCCACCCAACCAGGCCAACATTCGGAGTCGGGGATCAGGATTCAGAAGGAGGCAGCCTAAGGACTCCTCACTCCAGAGGGAGCTGAGCGTGCACAGTCCTGCCCCCGCAGCCCACGTGCCAGCGATCAGGCTTCCCCGGTCCTGTCCCTCCCCGTGGGAAGTCTCGTTCGTTGTACATTTCCCCCACGTAATGCTGATGGGCTCCAGAGCCCACCATGAAGACTGCGGGTTCCTTAGCGGAGGTGAAAAGAAACCTCAGCGTGGGAAGCAGATTCCCTCTTTCTCCAAACAGAAAGAAGGCACTGCCGTGTGTCAGGACGCGGTCCTTGAACATGGGGTTTTAGAGACGCCCACTGTTCAGAGGTGGTTGCTGTGCCCGGTGAACGCCCTCACCCCTCACCCGGGGGTTCTGATGCACTGTCTTGGTCCTCGCCCATTTTGATGGTAGTGAAATGCACCTCGCTCTGCTGCAGGGGACTCGTGTGTGTCCTTCAGCACCAGAGAAGGACGGATGGCCCTTGAACTTGCCACACGTTAAAAAACTGATGACCCTCAGACTTGATTAAAGGAGGAAAGAGTCTGTATCTCACTTTAATTAACACAGGAAATTAAGAACCAAATTGCAACTCCAGGCTGTCCTAGAAATAGAAATTTAATGTAATATTCTGGTCAAGAAAACTCATCATGTCCCTACCCACGTGGTTAGTATTTCTTTTGACTTTTATACAGAAATCAGTTGCCCTCCCACTTCTCCCCCAAATCCTCCATCCCCACTAGTTCCTGTGTCTTCTCTCCTAAATCCCAGGAAGCAGTGTCCTTGGTGCTTGCAGGGCCTGAGCTTACCGATAGGTCGGTGCTGGGCCCTGCTCCCTCCCTGGAAGAGGGTCTCTCTCTCGTCTCTCCAGGGAGGGCTTGGTTTAGAGGGGGCCAACCCCCCTCAGTCTCGAGCTCTTGAGCAGCTGCTGGAGCTGCCTCTGAAATTTGAGGTTCCTTCAACCCAGAAGCTGCCCCTGGAGCTGGAGCTGGTGGCAGCAGTGGTGCAGCAGGGAAGTCCAGCTCCAGGTCTGGCTGTAGGTCTGGCTCTGGAGCTGGAAGAGGAGAAACATTCACCCCCACAGCAGCCATCCCTCTGCCTTTCGAAGCATAGAACACCCCACAGCCTTGAGCAGCCCAAATACCCCCAGGAACGGCCCCAAGCTGCAGCCCCTGGAGGCTTGGTCGTAGCTCCCTCTCTTTTAGCTTCTGGACAACAGCAGCTTCTGAGGCTCTTCCTGGGTCCTGCCCCCCCAGTCTCACCATCCCCTTCCCAGCTCCCTCATGCTATGTTATTCTGACAACCATGTGTGGGTGTCCTCACCCACTGATGATAATCTCCCGATGTGTTTACCTTTCCTGGAGATATTTATTTTTCCTGGGCATATTTATTTTTCATACAGCTCCAAGCCATCATTGCTTTGAACCTGAAGAACTCCCTTTAGCATTTCTTATAGGGAAAGTCTTGTGGTGATTAACTCTCTCAGCTTTTGCTTATCTGGGAATGTCTTAAACTCTCCCTCATTTTTGAAGGAAAGGTTTGCTGATAGAATTCTTCTTGACTGGCATTATCTCTGTTTCATCCCTTTAAATATGTCCTCCCTTTGCCTTCTCACCACCATGATTTCTGATGAGAAATTGTCATTTAATCTTTTTTTATATATGTACATTTATTTTTCCTCTCCCCCTCCCCTGCCTGCTGTTTTTGCTGCCTATCCATTCACTGTGTGGTCTTCTGTATCTGTTTCTCTTTTTGTCTTTTCATCTTTCTTCTTTAGAATTCACCAGGACTCAATCTTGGAGACCTCTGATGTGGAGAGAGGTTCCCTGTCAATTGCACCATTTCAGTTCCTGGTCTCTGCTGCACTTCACCTTGACTCTCCCCTTTGTCTTTCTTTTGTTGCATCATCATATGGCTCCATAACTCACTTGTGCAGGCACTGGTTCACCACGCAGGCAGGGTGCTTGGCTTGCTGCATGGTCACTCGGCTTGCCGGGCAGGCATTGGCTTGCGGGCCGTGGCTCACCACATGGGAACTTACATGGGCACTTGGATCACCACATGGGCACTTGCGTGGGCTCTTGACTCACCACGTGGGCACTCTGCTCAGCATGCAGGCGCATGGCTCACCATGTGGGCACTGGCTTGCCACATGGGCACTCGGCTCACTACATGGGCACTGGCTCTCAGTGCAGGCACACTTTCTCTTCTTTTTCACCAGGAGGCCCCAGAGATTGAACTCAGGTCCTCCTAAAGGGTAGGCAGAGGCCCTGTCAATTGAGCCACACCCATTTCCCCATTTAATCTTATTGATGATCCCTTTATATGATTAGTCCCTTCTCTCGGTCTTTTCAGAAATATCTCTTTATCTTTGGCATTTGACATTTTGATTACAATATGCCTAGAAGTGGATATATTTCGGTTTATCCTCACTGAAGTTCATTAGCTTCTTAGATGTGTATTCTCTTGCCTTTCATCAATCTTGGGAAGTTTTTGGTCATTACTTCTTCAAATATTCTTTCTTCCTCATTCTCTTCTCCTTCAGGGACTCCCATAATGTGTATGTTGATATGGTCCATGTTGTCCCACAGGTCACTTAGGCGCTGCTCACTTTTTTCATTCTTTTTTCTTTCTGCTTTTCAGACTGAAAATTTCAGTTATCCTACCATATGGTTTTCTGATTCTTCTGCTTTTTAAAATCTGCTCTTGAACCCCTCCGCTTAATTTTCTATCTCCATTGTAGTTTTCATCCCCAAAAGTTCTGTTTGGTTCCTTTTTAAAATTTATAATTCCTCCTTTAGTTCATGCACTGACTTCTTTTTTTTTTAATATATTTTTAATTTATTTTTTAAAAAATACTTAGATTATATAAAATGTTACGTAAAAAAATTATAAAGGTTTCCCATATGCCACACTCCCCACATTTCCAACTTTTCCCAACATTACTGACTTCTTTCATTAGTGTGGTACATTCATTGCAATTGATGAACACATTTTGGAGCATTGCCACACAGCATGGATCATAGTTTACACTGTAGTTTACACTCCCTCCCACTCCATTCTGTAGGTTATGGCAGGACATATAATGTCCTGCATCCGTCTTTGCAATGTCATTCGGGACAACTCTAAGTCCTGAAAATGTCCCCATATTACACCTCTTTTTCCTTTCCCTGACTTCAGCACCCCCAGTGGCCACTGTCTCCACATCAATGATATAATTTCTTCCATTGCTGGAATCCCAATAAGTCTATAGTAGAAGACCAGTAAGTCCACTGTAGTCCATATTTTATTCCCCAATCCTGAGGATTCTGGGATGGTGATCCCTGCTCCACATCTAATTGAGAGGGGGCCTTAATCCCATATGGCCGATGGATGGTTTTCTCCTGTCCACAGTTATAGATGCTCTTGACTCCCTGGCACAGTGGTTGTTCATCCTCACCTCCTTGTTAGTTGTCCTGGGTGAGTCCAATGAACTGGAGATCATACATTTCTTTTTTCTCTGACACTTGGGCTGCTTCCATCTTTTGACAATTGTGAATAATGCTACTATGAATATTGGTGTGAAAATATCTGAGTCCTGGCTTTCAATTCTTTTGGGTATATACCTAGAAGGGGGATTGCTGGGCCAGTTAATGCTATGCATAACATTCTGAAGAACAGCAAACTCTCTTCCACAGTGACTATACCATTTTGCATTCCCACCAGAAAACAATGAATGTTCTTATTTCTTCAAATCTTCCCATCACTAGTCATTTTCTGTGTTTTTTTTTTAAATAGCTCTTTTAGTTTCCTAGACTACTGAAGCAAATACCATGAAATGGTTTGACTTAAATGATGAGAATTTATTAGTTCATGATTTGAGGCAAAAAAAAAAATCCAAATCAAGGTATTATTAAGTAATGCTTTCTTCCTAAAGACCAGAATCCTGGAACTGGGTACTGGTAATCCTGGAATCATCTGTCACTTGGCAAGGTACATGGTGGTGTCCCCTGGGCCTTCCCTTCTCTTCTGGTTTTATTGATTTCAGCTCCTGGTTGCTCCCTTTGTGGTTTTCTCTTTCTCTCCTGCCCCTTCATTTTCATGATAAAGGACTCCAGTAGCAGGATTAAGACCCATCCTGATTGAGGTGGGTCACACCTTAACTGAAGTAGCCCCATCAAAAGGTTCTATTTACAATGGTTTCACACCCACAGGAACAGATTTACTTTAAGAACATGTTTTTCTATGGTACATACAGTTGCAAACCACCACACTAGCCTTCTAGTGAGTGTGAATGGTATATTGGTTATTAATACCATGCATTAATAAAATAATTTTAAACAGCACAGTCACTACACAGTTTTGCTAAATATGATAGAAGATAATAAAATCACAACAAATTTATCATTTTAGAATAGGTTTCCATTGGCCCTTATCAGCATTTTTGGAAATTTTTTTCATTATTAGAGAAGTGATGGGTTTACAGAACAACCATGCATAAAATACAGCATTCTCATATACCACCCCACCACCAACATCTCAATTGATGTGGAACATTTGTTGCAATAGATGATAGCACATTTTTGTAATTGCACTGTTAATGAAAGCCCATGCTTTAACTTAGGATTCACTGTTTGTGTAATGTAGTTCCATGGATGTTTTAAGAAATGAATCTAACATTTTCCCTTTTAATTATACTCAGGTACATATTTCAGTGCTGTTAATTGGGTTCACAATGTTGTGATAGCATCACCACCCATCTGTTACCAAAACATTTCCATCGTTTCAAATAGGAACCCTGTACATTTTAAGCCCTAACCTCCTAGCCATATACCATCCCCTGGTGACCTATATTCTGGATTCTGGTTCTAAGAATGCTTACTCAGATTTTTTCAAATCAGTGAGATCATACAATAATTGTCCTTTTGTTTCCTTTTTTTTGTGTCTGTGTCTGTCTCTCTGTGTCTCCATTTGTATCAGACCGAGCCAGAGGGCAGATACCCAAGCTGGACATGTCTCACTGATGTAGTCCAATCAAAAGCCCTAAAGTGAAATGATCAGATAATCTAATCAAAAGACCCTCAACTGAATTTAATGCAATCAAAGGATATCACACCCACAGGAATAGATTAGTTCAGAAACATAATCTTTCTTTTTTTTTTGATTCATAAAATTATCTCAAACTGCATGCTACTCCTTTCAGCCACCATCAACTTATACATCAGCAGTGATCATTGTACTTATTATGTGTTACCATCAACTCTACTCATTTCCACACATTTACAATCAACCTTATTAATAATTCTAGCATATATTTAACATTAGCTCCACCCTCTCAACCCTCATTCTATCTCTAATCCTTTGTGCCTGGCTTATTTCACTGAACATAATGTACTCAAGGTTCTTTTATGTTGTCATATGCATCCTCACTTCATTTCTTCTTACAGCGGCAAAGTATTCCATTGTGTGTGTGTGTGTGTATACACCACATTTTCTTTATCTAGTCATCAGTTGCTGAAAATCTGAGTTATTTCCATCTTTTAGCAATTGTGGATAATGCCACTATGAATACCAGTGTGCAAATATCTTTTAATGTCCCTGCTTCCATTTCTTCTGAATATATTCTTAGTGTATTTGTGGATCATATGGCAATTCTATACATAGCTTCCTGAGAAACTACCAAACTGTCCTCCACAGAGGCTGCTCCTTTTTACATTCCCACCAACAGTGGAGCAGTGTTCCTTTCTCTCCACATTCTCGCCTGCACGTGTAGTTTTCTGTTTTTAAAATAATGGCCATTCTATGAGGTGTTACATGATATCTCATTCTACTTTGATCTGTATTTCCCTAATTGTTACTGATTTTGTTATCTTATCATGTGCTTTTTGGTCATTTGTATTTCCTCTTTATAAAAATGTCTGTTCAGATCTTTTGCCCATTTTTCGACTGGGTTGCTTGTCTTTTTTATTATTAAGTAGTATGATTTCTTTATATAACATATGAATCAAACTCTTTTTGGATATGTGATTTCCAAATATTTTCTCCCATTGAGTAGGCTGCCTTTTCACCTCCTTAATGATGTCCTTAGAAGCATGAACGTGTTTAATTTTCAGGAAGTCCCATTCATCTATGTTTACTTTCATTGCTCATGCCTTGGGTGTAAGGTTTAAGAAACTACCACCTACCACCATGTCTTGAAGATGTTTCCCTACATTTTCTTCTAGGGGTTTTATGGTTCTAGCTTTTTGTATTTAGGTCTTTAATCAAGGTTGAGTAATTTTGTATAGATTGTCAGATAAGTGTCTTCTTTCTTTCGCCTATGGATGCTACTATTGTTTAATGGTTTTTTGTATCTATATTCATAAGGTATATCGGTGTGTATTTTTTTTCTTGTGGTATCTTTATCTGCCTTTTGTTTGAGGGTGATGTAGGCTTTGTAAAATGAGTTCCATTAATGTCACTACTGGTAATGCAGGACTTTCTTTTCTCATTTTGCTTTTTACTCTTTGTGTATCTTATCCCTCACTTCCAGCAATGCCTACTGTTATATTTATTTCATTTTTTGGGTGCTATATTGAGTGCCTTCTCATTTCTATCTGGATATATATTTTTCATGTATTTTCCTTATGATTACCATTCAGTGCAAATTTAACATCCTGACAATATATTTGGTTTGTACCACCTTAACTTCAATGACATGCACATATGATTTTCCTAATACCTCTGTGATGGATGCATTTATGTGTCAACTTGTCTAGGTAATGGTGCCTAGTTGTTTGGTCAAGCAAGCACTGGCTTGTTACTGCAAAGACATTTCATAGACATAAATCACCAAGGAATTGATTCATCTATGGCTAATTAAATCTACAATGAAATGAGGACATTACTGTCAACAATGAGAGGCTTCTCATCCAATCTCTTGAAGGCTTTATAAGAAGAAGTGATAATTTCAGCAGCCAGGAGATTTCCATCTCTGCCTCAGTCATCCAGCTTCTCCTGGGGAACACACTGAAAGCCTTCATTGAAGTTCCCAGCTTGCAACTTGCCATATGGAAGTTGGACTTGTGCACCCCCACAGTTTTTAAAAGCTCGTAGCATTTACAACGTCTCCTGTAAGTAGTTTCTCTTAAAAAACCATGGTATGTGTATGCTCAGGGGACTTGAATCTCTGGACTGCCCATGTACCACCTGGGCCCTGAGCCTCAGCAGAGTTGCAACCCCTCCTCTCCAGTTTGTTGGACTTACCCAGGTCAGCTAACGGGGAGGTAAAGATGGTCAACCACCACACCAGGGAACCAAGAGTGCCTACAACTGGAAGCAGGAGAGCTGCATCCATCAGCCATGTGGAATCTAAGCCCCTCTTGATCTAGAGGTGGAGTGGACATCACCATGCCAGGGTCCACAGAATGGAGGAATAAAATATGGATTAGAGTGGACTTACTGATATTCTACTATAAAACTATTGTGATTAGTAATAGAAGAAACTGTATCATTGATGTGGAGAAAGTGACCACAGTAGTTGCTGAGGGCAGGGAGAGGGAAGAAGAGATGAGGGGGCATTTTGGGGACTTGGAGTTGTCCTAAATGATATTGTAGAGTCAGATGCTGGACGTTATATATCCTTCCATAACCCACTGAATGTCCTGGGGGAGAGAGTGAGCTACAGGGTAAACTATTAATCATATGGTACAGTAGTGCTCCAAAATGTGTTGGCCAGGGAAACGGACTTGGCCCAGTGGTTAGGGCGTCTGTCTACCACATGGGAGGTCCGCGGTTCAAACCCCAGGCCTCCTTGACCCGTGTGGAGCTGGCCCATGCGCAGTGCTGATGCACACAAGGAGTGCCCTGCCACGCAGGGGTGTCCCCCGCATAGGGGAGCCCCAAGTGCAAGGAGTGCACCCCGTAAGGAGAGTTGCCCAGCTCAAAAGAAAGTGCAGCCTGCCCAGGAATGGCACCGCCCACACTTCCCATGCTGCTGACGACAACAGAAGGGGACAAAAAAACAAGACGCAGCAAATAGACACAGAGAACAGACAACCAGGGGAGGGGGGGAATTAAATAAATAAATAAATCTTTTAAAAACAATGTGTTGGCCAAGTGCGATGAGTGTGGTACAATGAGGGGGGAGTTTGTTGGTGTAGGAGGAGTGGGGTGGGGAAGTGGGGGGTATATGGGAACCTCTTATGTTTTTTATAATGTAAACTTTTTTGTGGTGTATGTATCTTCAAAAAAATACAATTTACAAAAATGATGGGGGTGGGGATTAGAGTGTGTGTTATATGGGGACCTCATGTTTTTTGTTTTGTTTTTTACTGTGGAAAAGATTTATTAGTGTACCACTGGTTCTGATAAATTACTGGTTACTTATTACAGTAAATGATCAAGATTTTCATTCCAACAGTATTTTCCCACACATATCAGAATCTGGAAGCAATATTTCTTGCTCAAAATGTCATTTAGGGTGGCAGACTTGGCCCAGTGTTTAGGGCATCTGTCTATCACATGGGAGGTCCATGGTTCAAATCCTGGGCCTCCTTGGCCCGTGTGCAGCTGGCCCATGTACAGTGCTGATGCGTGCAAGGAGTGCCTGGCCATGCAGGGGTGTCCCCCACATAGGGGAGCCCCACATACAAGGAGTGCGCCCCATAAGGTGAGCTGCCCAGTGTGAAAGAAAGTGCAGCCTGCCCAGGAATGGTGCCACACACACGGAGAGCTGACACAACGAGGTGATGCAACAAAAAGAAACACAGATTCCTGTGCCGCTGACAACAACAGAAGTGGACAAAGAAGACACAGCAAATAGACACAGAGAACAGACAATGGGGGAGGGGGGGAGAGGAGAGAAATAAATAAATAAATAAATCTTTTTAAAAAATGTCATTTAGTGTTTCTCCCCCACTCCTCAAAACACAGAAACAGGTTTTTGAATAACTAGCCATTTACAAAGTCATAAGATACAGGTCTTCATAAACATTAAACAAGTTACAGTTGAGGTACTTGGACAAATACTACCAACATTTATGAAGAAAAAGGTGGCAGTTTGAAAAGTGGTAAATATTACATGCGTTATGATAAACACACTATTCATGTCCTTCTAAAACCAAAATGGGGGGAAATCTTATTTCCATTCTGCCAAACACCACCTAACCAGGCTGATCCAAGCGGCCACTCGCCCAAGCTACATACAACAGAAATAAAAACTCCAGGTTTACTCACTGAGGTAAACTAAAAAGTTAGACCAGGCTGCTTTAATGTACCAATGCTAGTTAGAAGCATTATCAAAAGAATAAAGATTTAATTATAAATGGCCTGGGCTGCATACTGTAATGAGAATTTTGCTTAGTACTGAAAAAGAACCTGACAGTGCACATCCTAGAAAAGCTGTGGAATTATGCTTTCCTGACAGAATTCACCAGTTTGATGGTACCTGTACACCTCCCAGTGTTTCTAAGAGTTCTACATACCAAGTAATTCTGTAACTGATAGGATACAAGCAAAAAGGAGACCAAAAGCAGACTTTGTATCAACATATACTAGATGGATAGATTTTTTAAAATTACATGATAAATGTAATTCATCAAATCAAATGTACTCATAAAGGAACACCTGTTTTATGTTATGTAAAAAATGTTGACCGCAAATTGGGCATGCTTACATAACGTTTTACCTGGGAAAGCTGGTGAGTGGGATTTCTTACAAATATTTACTGCCATGATACAAAACAAATATGTGTGAACTGCAAGGTCCCTAAAGTAGCAGTTAAGAGTTTATATACAGAAAGATGTCACTATCTGATCAAATATGCAAGAGAAGAAATTTCCCAGAGTTTATAACACAGAACAATAACCACCACAGGCACCTCCCCTTGGCCTTCTTCCCTGTGTGACAGTTTTACTCCTTTATTCTGGTTCTCACTTTCCCACAGTCCAGGGGTCTGAATGATCTTTTCAGCAAGTTCCTCAAAGGCACATTGGACACCATCACAGGTCTTTGCACTTGCCTCTATGAATAACATGGAATGCTTTCATGCAAATTTCAGGCCTTTGGTTTTTGGGACTTGGAGTTGCCCTGGATGGTGCTTCAGGGACAATCACCGGACATTGTGAATCCTCCCAGGGCCCACTGGATGGAACGTGGGAGAGTATGGGCTATGATGTGGACCATTGACCATTAGGTGCAGAGATGCCCCGAGATGTACTTACCAAATGCAATGGATGTGTCATGATGATGGGAGTGAGTGTTGCTGATGGGGGGAGGAGTGGTGGGGAGGGGGTGGTGGGGTTGAATGGGACCTCATATTTTTTGAATGTAATATTTTTACAAAATGAATAAAATTTTTTTAAAAAATTCAGGCCTTTATTTCTATCAACTTCATGATTTTCCTTATCATTTTATTTCCAACTAGTATGTTTACTATGTCATTTCTTGTGCAGTATGTTTCCAATTCATTTAACCAATTGTCCAGTTTAACAAAGGTATCTCTTCTTGTAACATCATAAACTAATATAACACCCTGTGCACCTCTGTAATAACAGGGAGTGAATGTTCTGAACCATTCTTGACCAGCGGTATCCCATATGGCAAGTTTAGCCTTATTTCCATCCACTGAAATTGTTTTCACTTTAAAGTCAACGCCTATAGTTGCTGCAAGTTCTGGATCAAATGTATCATCTGTGAACCTCAAGGACAGGCTGGACTTGCCCACCCCACTCTCGCCGATGATGAGGATCTTCAGGGTGGTCAGCACATCCTAGTCCATCCTGGCCGGCTCCGCTCCTAACCCAGCTGGCAGCCCTGGCCTGGCTCTCAACCCTGCCCCTGATAGAGCTCCTCATGTTTTTTTAAAATGTAACTTTCTACATGATCTATTAACTTTAATTTTAAAAAAGGGTTAAAAAAACAACAACAAAAAACCATGGCCAATAGATCTTTGGTACCAGGAGCAGTTATTAAGAAATAGAATCTTAAGGATAAGATATCTGAATTGCTTCTGGTGTTTTTGAAATTGATTCTCTACTCTGATTAGATTCAGAAGCACTAATGACGATTTCCAATAATCAAGATGCGCTCTTGGTCCGTGGTGTGAGTTAGCAATAGAGATATGCAAAATATCACTACTGGATAACCCTACTCAAATGTTTATAAGAGGCAAGGCTCTGGGTGAGAGTGTTTTTGACACACCTTAGAGTTTTGTGGAGTTTTGTGGTATAACGATGTTGGCTGCTGTTCTTAAATATGCTGTGTGCAGTTATGAAAGAAAGGAATAAGCTTGAGGCTTCAAATTTGCATCTTAAGTACCACATGAAGTATGTGAAAGTTTCTATGTGTACTCTGAAGGAAAATCTTATTTTGTGTAGCCACAGACTTGAGATTTCTGAAGACAAGACTTGAAGTCTCATTGAACAAGTGACTGAATTACAATGTAAACTAAATTCCCAACCTTGCCCAGTGTCTGCTGTCAAAGCAAGGAATGAGATTCTAAAAATTGTAGTGGGGCTTATGGGTTGATAATGACTGAGGTGGGGACATTGAAACCTAGAATCTGATGAGTCTTTGCCATATAAACCTGTAGTGGTCTTCCCTGAGGATACAGCCATCCAACCTCCAGCATGCCCTGAGGAAATAGCCATCCATCCTCCATCTGAAAAGGTTAACCAGAATGTACCTGGTAAACCTGTAATCACCTCCTTTGAGGAAACATCCCATATTCTCCTCTTTGAAGAGATTAATTCTTTTTACCAGATGAAACTGCCATGGAATGCCCTGAAGTAATTGGCTTGCAAGACACTTCTATTTCTTCTCTTATCCCCACTGCCACCACCCCTCCTTTCTTCCAGACCAATAACTAGACTGAAGTCCCAACAGGCTCCAAACTTGAGTTACAAAGTATGACCCATTAGAAGGTATACTATCCTCCTAAAGAACTACATGAGTTTTCCAATTTATGTAAACAGGGCTAAAAGAAATATGTGTGGGAATGGGCATATATAGGATATATGTATTTTAAAGATACTTAGATTACATAAATGTTACATAAAAAATATAGGGGACTCCATATGACCCGCTCCCTACACCTCCCACATTTTCCCACATTAACAACATCTTTCATTAATGTGATACATTCATTGAAATTGATGAATACATTTTGGAGCATTGCCACTAAACATGGATTATAGTTTACATTGTAGTTTACACTCTCTTCCACACAATTCTGTAGGTTATGGCAAGATGTGTAATGACCTTATCTGTCATTACAATGTCATTCATGATGATTCCCAAGTCCTGAAAATGTTCCTGTATTACACCTGTTTTTCCCTCTTCCTGCCTCAGAACCTCCATGGGCCACAGCCTCCACATCAGTGATATAATTTCTTCCATTGGTAGAATCACAGTATGCCTGTAGTAGAATACCAGTAAGTCTGCTTTAATCCATAGTTCATTCCCCAGTCCTGAGGATTCTGGGATGGTGATGCCCACTCTACCTCTAACTAAGAGGGGGCTTTAATCCTAAGTGGCTGATGGATGAGACTGTCTTACTTGAAGTTGTAGACTCTCTCAGTTCCTTGGTATGGTGTTTGTCCATCATCTCCTCATTGTTAGTTGTCCTGGGTGAGTCCAATGAACTGGAGAGTAGGTGTTACAACTCAGTTGTGATTCCAGGACCAACTGAAACATGGACAACCCAAAGATTTAAGTCTCTTGGACATACACCTACCAACTCTAGTACTAATTATAGGTTCAAATAGAAGGAGAGAAGAGCCATGTGTAGGGAAACTACAACTGAGTCCAACTCTGTCACGTTGTCGAGCATAAATTCCAAAGTAATGCTTACTGGCAGGGTGCCAAATTCCTGAGCTATCTGTCCTGACTGTAGTGTCCGAATGTCTCCAGAGTCCTTAGGAGTCCTACCTTTTGGTGTAGTATCTACTTTGCCTGCCAATGAGATCCTACTGGGACATGCATAAGTATGACCTCTACAATGATCTCCTAACTTACTTTGAAGTCTCAGCCATATAAACTCATTTGTCTTTACTTTTCCCCCTTTTGGCCAAGTTCTTTTCCAGTTGCATTGCAAGTTGGTGCTAGGGAAGCTCATCCCTTGAATTCCTGTCCCATGCTGGGACATACAAATGCATAGAAATATTGCATTTATATGCTTAGTTTGGCTTAGAGGGAGGCCACATTTGAAGAACATGGAGGCTCTCAGGAGGTAACTCTTAGGCATCCTATAATACAAGGCTAGGTGTCAAGTTCAAGTACACTGTTAATCTTTCTCCCAGCCTTCCCCAAATAGAGCTACAGTCTTTTACCTGGATAACCGTGTATTGGGGAAAAGGAAATGATCATACGTTTCAGGGATTATTAGACACTGGCTCAGATGTGATTTTAATTCCTGGAGACCCAAATGTCACGGTGGTCTACAGTCAAATAAGGGCTTATAGCGTTGAGGTGATCAATGGAATTTAAGCTCAGGTTGTCTTACAGTAGGTTCAGTGGGTCCCAGGATCCATTTTGTGACTTTTTCCCCCACGTTCAATAATGTCTAATTGGAATAGACATACTCAGCCACTGGTAGAATCCCCACATTGGTTTGCTGACTTGTGGAGTGAGGAATATTTTGTCAGGAATGTCTAAGTGGAAGCTATAGAACTACCCCTACCTAGCAAAATAGTAAGTCAGAAGCAGTACTGGATTCCTGGAGAGCTTGCAGATGTTAGTGCCACCAATATCTGAAGGACACAGGGTAGGTGATTCCTATTACATCTCCTTTCAACTATCCTATTTGGCTTATGCAGAAATCAGATAGATCTTGGAGGATGACAGTGGATTATCATAAATTTAAACAGTAGGTGACTCCAATTGTAGCTTCTGTTCCAGATATGGTATCATTGCTTGAGTATATTAACACATGTCTGGTACCTGGGATGTACCTATTGCTCTGGCAAATGCTTTTTCTCAACTGCTGTTAGTAAGGACCATCAGATACAGTTTACTTTCAGCTGGTAAGGCCAGAAATATACTTGCACTGTTCTACCTCAGGGATATGTCAGCTCTCTAGCCCTACATCATAATCTTGTCCTCAGGGACTTTGATCATCCCTCCCTCTTACATAACATCACACTGGTCCATTACATTGAGTATATCATGTTGATTGGACCTCATGAGCAAGAAGTAGCAACTATTCTAGACTTAATGGTAAGACTTTTGAATGTCAGAGGATGAGAGATAAATCCAACACCTCTGTGATATGTCTAGGTGTCCAGTGATGTGTGGCATGTTGAGATAGCTCTTCTGAGGTGAAGGATAAACTGCTGCATCTGGCTCCTCCCTATGATCATAAAAGAGGCACAATGCCTATTTGGCCTCTTTGGATTTTGGAGACAATATAGTCCTCATTTGGGTGTGCTACTCTGGCCCATTTACTGAGTGACCAAAAAACCTGCTAGTTTTGAGTGGGGAGTAGGAACTAGAGAAGGCTCTATGACAGGTCCAAGCTCCTATGCAACCAGTTCTGCAACTTGGGCCATATGATCCAGCAGATGTGGTGGTACTGGGAATGTCAGTAGCTGGTAGATACGCTCTGTGGAGCCTTTGGAGTCCCCTATATGAGAATCGTAATGCAGACCCATAGGATTTTGGAGCAAAGCCTTACCATCCTCTTGTCCTTATGAGAAACATCTTCTGACCTTCTGCTGGGCCTTAGTAGTGATTGAATGCTTAACCATGGGCCACCAGGTTACCATGAGACCTGTCATGAGTTGGTGTTGTCCATTCTACTAAGCCATAAAGTTGGGCATGCACCACAGCACTCCATCATAAAATGGAAGTGGTATACATGAGATAGCAGGTCCTGACGGCACAAGTATAAGTTACATAAGTCGTCAAAATGCCCATGGTCCCCACCCCTACCACCCCTACCACAATACCTTCTCTTTCTCAGCTAAGAGCTATCACCCCTTGGGGATTTCCTTTCAATCAATTGACTGAGGAAGAGAAAACCTGGACCTGGTTTACAGATGATTTTGTATAATATGTAGGTACCACTCGAAAGTGATGTCTGTTTCTGTGATGTCCCTGAAGGACAGTGGTGAGAGTAAATCTTTGCAGTGGGTGGAACTTCAAGCATGCACCTGGTTGTTCATTTTGCTTGGAAGGAGAAATGGCTAGAAGTGTGTGTGTGTACTGATTCATGGACTGTTGCTGTGGTAGTTTGAGATGATTTTATGAATTCCAAAAAGAGAAAGATTTTGTTTGTAAACTATTCTAGTCCTCTGGTTGCATTAAATTCAGCCAAGGGGCCTTTGATTAGATAACTTTATAAGATCAATTTAGGGCTTTTGATTGGGCTATATTAGTAAGGCATAACTTAGGTTGGATCTCTGCCTCCTTGCTAGGTCTGATACAAATGGACACACAGAGAAAGACTGAGGCAGATACAAGAAGAGAGCTCTGTCATTTTTGATCCTGCCATGTGATAGAAGGAAGGCTCAAACAGCTGTGGCCCTGGTGAAAGATGAGCCATTTGCCTGATAGCTCACAGCTGAAATTAGGAAGAGAGCAGAACAGGTGAGATTGATATAGGAAACCCGCAGGGACAAGCCCTATGTCAGATTGCAGCTGAAACTGGGAAGAAAGTGAAGCAAGCTGAGCCACAGAAAGGAAGCCTGAAGAGGAAGGAGAGACCAGGCAGAGATAACCTGACATTTTACTTCAACATGCGATAGGTGACTTGGATTAAAAAAAACACCTCATATGGTGCCTTGGGGTAAACTTTTCATGGCCTTGGAACTGTAAGCTTTTACCCTAAATAAATCCCCATTTTAAAAGTCAACTTTGCATTGGCTCCCCTTTGGCACACTAAAGCAATTGCCAAGGGTTTGCCTGGATGGTCAGGGAATTGGAAGAACATAATTGGAAAATTGGTAACAGAGAGATCTGGGGAAGTTTTATGTGGATAGACCTTTCTGTTTGGGCAAAAACATGAAGATATTTGTGTCCCACCTGAATGCTCAAAGCAGGTAACTTCAGCAGAGAAAGATTTTGATAACCAGGTGGATAAGATGACCCATTCTGTGGATACTAGTTGGCCTGTTTCCCCAGCCATTCCTAGGTGGAGGGATGGAGGTTATGCATGGGCTCAGCAACATTTACTTCCACTCACCAAGGCTGACCTGGCTATAGCCACCATTCCCCCAGTTGATCACCCTGCTACCTGATGGCAGCCTGATTACATTAGACCACTTCCATTAGGGAAGGGCAGCATTTTGTTCTAACTGGAATAGATACATACTCTAGATATAGGTTGGCGTTTGCCTTCCTTATTTGCAAAGCTTTTTGCCAAAATTAACATTCATGGACTTATAGAATACTTTGTTCACAATCATGATATTCCACACAGCATTGCTTCTGATTGAGGAACCCACTTCACAGCAAATGATGTGTGGAAATGGGCACATGCTCATGGAATTCACTAGTCTTACCATGTTCCCCATCATCCTGAAGCAGCTGAGTCAATAGAACAATGGAAGGGCCTTTGGAAACCCTATTACAGTGTCAACCAGCTGACAATACCTTGCAGGGCTGGGGCAATGTTCTCCAGGTGACTGTGTGCTCTAAATTAGTGTCCACTCTATGGTGCTATTTCTCCCCTAGCCAGGATTCACAACTCCAGGAATCAAGGACAATGGATACATTAGTGGTATCACTCACTATTAACCCTAGTGATTCACAAGGAATATTTTTGCTTCTGGTCCCTGTAATCTTAAACTCTACTGGTTACAGGTCTTAATTTCAGTAAGAAGAGTGCTTCCACAGGAGACAAAACACTGATTCCACTGAACTGGAAATTAAGACCATTACCTGGCCACTTTGAGCTCTTTATACCTCTGAATCATTAGGCAAAGAAGGAAATTACTGTACTGGCTTTGGTGATTGATCCCAACTATCAGGGGGAAATAGGACTGCAACTGGACAGTGGAGGTAAAGAAGGGTTTGCCTGGAATACAGGAGATCCCCTAGGGCATCTCTTCATATATACCATGCCCTATGATTAAAGTCAATGGAAAACTACAACAACCCAATCCAGGCAAGACTAACAATGGCCCAGAAACTTCAGGAATGAAGGTTTGGGTCATCCTACCAGGCAGAGAACCATGTGCATCTGAGGGTAAAAGGAATATGGAATGTGTAGTGGAAAAAGTTAATTATAAATACCAGTTGTAAGCACATGACCAGTTACAGAAATGAGGACTGTAATAGTTAGGAATATTTCTTCCTCATTTTGTTATGAGGATGTTTGCATATATACATAAAACAAACATCTTTGTCTTCTTCCCTGTCTTATCTCCTTATCATATGAAATATGGTATATTGTGTTCATGTCATAATATTTAAATTATAGAATATAAGATTTAAGAGTGAATATTTCCCATGGATTTGCATCCTATCCTGGGGAGAGTTTGCACATGTCCAGTGGTATGAAGGGCAATTGAGTACTGTTAGGTGAAAATATGCCTATGATTTTTTATTTAGAAATTAAGTTTGATTTAAGGTGATGTGTATGGCTGCCAAGTCGACAAGGGCTGATTGTGATGGTTAAGTTCATGTGTACCTAGCTATTTGTCCAAGCAAACACTAGCCTGATTGTTACCATGAGGACATTTTGTGGACTCAAATCATCAGTATGTTGATTGCATCTATGGCTGATTACATCTACAATCAACTGAGGAGATTGCCTTCAACAGTGAGAGATGTCTCATCCAAAGGAGAAATCATGATTTCATTAGTCAGAAGAGAGAATTTCCATCTGCACTTTAGTCAGCCAGCTTTCCTAGGAAATTCATTGAAAACCTTCATTGGTGTTCCCAGCTTTCAGCCTGCCCTACGGAATTTGGGCTTGCCCATCCCCACAGTCATACAAGACAATTCTTATGAAAATATCATAATAGTTAGATATCTCCTGTTGGTTCTTTTTTCCCTAGAGAACCTTGACTATATTATAGGCGGTTTGATAAAATTCCCCTCTGAAGCCATATGTACCTGAACTTTCCTTTGTTGAAAGGATTTTTTTAACTCTTTACTAGTTATTGGTTTGTTGAGATCTTTTGTTTCTTCTTGAATTAGTGTAGACAGTTTGCATATTTCCAGAAACTTGTCCATTTCATTGATGTTATCTAACTTGTTTGTGTAACTTGTTTTTATAATCCTTTTTATTTGTGGACTCAGTAGTAATGTCCTGCTTTTCATTTCTGATTTTAGTTGTATCCTCTCTCTTCTTGTCATCATCAGTCTAGCTAAAGTTTTGTCAATTTTATTCATCTTTTCAAAGAACCATTCTCTCTATTGATTTTTATTCTCTATTTCATCTATCTTCATTACAGTGTTTGTATTTTGCCTTCTCTCACTTTGTTTTTAGTCACCTCTCTGTTTTCTAGTTCTACTGGTTTTGAGATTCCATTTATGATTTGAAATCTTTCTTCTTTTTAAATGTACCCATTTAGATCTATAAATTTCCCACTCAGCACTGCCTTTGTGGTATCCTGTAAGGTTTGGTATGTTGCAGTTTTATTTTCCTTTGCCTCAAGGTATTTTCTAATTTCCATTGTGATTTCCTCTTTAACCCATTGATTGTTGATGAGTATGTTTAATTTCCACATATTTGTGAATTTCCAGTTTCTCTATCTGTGACATTTTAAAGCTGGATGGACCCACAAAAGAATGTTCTTAAAGTTAATTCATTTCTGTGGGTGTAACCTACTACAGCTGGGACATTTTGATTAGTTATTTCATTTGAGCATGGTGCACGGTGGATCTTAATCCTTTTACTGGAATCCTTTATAAATTGGGTGAATGTGGAGAGAAAAAGCTGGAAAAAAGACACTGAAGCAACATAACCTGGAGAGAATGGAGAGCCCAGCAGATACCACCATATGTCTTGTCATGTGTCATAGGGGACCAGGATTGCTGGCAGCTGTTCTTTGGGAAGAAAGCATTGCCTGATGATGCCTTGATTTGGACATTTTTCTCAGCCTCAGAAATATAACCTTGTGAACTAATAAATACCCACTGTAAAAACCAACCCATTTCAGGTATATTGCTTTCAGCAGCCTAGCAGACCTAAATGCCATTTGTTGTTGATTTCTAGCTTTATTCCATGTGGTCAGAGAAGATACATTGTATGACTTCAATATCTTTTAATTTACCATGACTTTTTTTGTGACCTAGCATATGGTCTGTGCTGGAATATGATCCATGTGCATTTACGAAGAACGTATATCGTTCAAGTCTTGTATTTTCTTATTGATCTTCTATCTGATGTTCTATTCATTATTGAAAGAGACATGTTAAAGTTCCTTATTATTAGTGTAGAGCTTTTGGTTTCTTGCTTCAAATCTATCATATTTGCTTCATGTATTTTGGGGCTATGTTGTTAGATTCATGTATACTTATAATTCATATGTCTTTTTGTTGAACCGACTCACTTATCAGTAGATAAGTAGACCATCTTTGTCCCTCATAACACTTGTTAACTTAAAGTCTATTTTATGTGATATTAGTATAGCTACCCCAGCTCTCTTTATTACTACTTGTGGTATAGGTTTTTCTATCCCTTCACTTTCAGTGTACATATGTCTTTGGATTTAAGGTGAGTCTCTTCCTGACAGCATATAGTTGGGTCATGCTTTGTTATCATTTCTGCCAATCTCTGCCTTTTGACTGGGTGTTTTAATCCATTTACATTTAAAATAAGTACTGATTATTCAGGACTGTCTTCTGCCATTTTGCTAGTTAGTTTTGGAAGTCTTAGACCCTTTTGGACCTTTAAGTCTTCTGTTAATGCCTACTTTTATATTTGTTTGATTTTTTGTGTTGTGCCATATTGAATGCCTTTTCATTTCTATCTGGGTATATTTTTCATATCTTTCCCTTGTGGTTACCACGGTGTGTTAGTAAGCCAAAGGGGTGCTGATGCAAAGTACCAGAAATCTGTTGGATTTTTAAAAGGGTATTTATTTGGGGTAAAAGCTTACCATTACAAGGCCCTAAAGAGCTCAGTTCAAGGTTACTTTCTTACCAAAGTCAGTTGTCATGTGTTAAAGCAAGATAGCAGGTCATCTGTGCCTGGTCTCTCAGGGTTTCCATTACCGGTCTCTGGTAAGGGCTCATTTCTTTTTGAGCCTTCTCAGTTGCTCTGTTCTCTTCAGCTGCAAACTGTCAGGTTCATCTCTGGTCCCAGGCCTTTAGCTGTTTGAGCCTTCTCCTTTCTGTCACATAGCAGGACAGAAATGACCAAGTTCTCTCCTCCTCTGTGTATCTTCTTGTGTGAGTATCTGTTTATATAGGCCCACCAAGGGGGGAGGGACTCAACCTGAGTTATTCCCTAGTGAAGCGGTCAGATCAAAGCCCTAATCTTAACATAATTTAAACAAAGACATCTCAGCTGGATGTAATACAATCAAAGGGGATCACTTCCAGAGGAATAGATTAGTTTACAAACATAATCTCTAATTTTGGTGTTCATAAAAAATCTCAAACTGCCACACATGGGGTTAAATTTAACATCCTAAATATATATCAGTCATATTTGATGTGATACCAACTTGACTTCAATGGCATACATATACAGTTTTCCTGTTCTCCTTGTCCCCCCACCTTTTTTTGGTATTTGTTAACAATTATATCTTTGTACATTGTATGTCAAAAGCCACAGACTTATCATTGCTTTTTATGCATTTGCATTTTATCCCCTGTAGGAAGCAGGAAGTGGAGTTACATACCAAAAAATACAATATTATGCTACTGGCATTTATAATTACCCAAATGGTTACCTTTCCTCTAAGTCTTTATTTATTTATCCTGATTCAAACCACTGTCTAGTGTCCTTTGAACTCCCTTTAGCATTGCTTTTAGGGCAGGTTTAGTGACGATAAAGTCCCTCAGTTTTTGTTTATCTAGGACTGTCTTAATCTCTCCCTCATTTTGGGAAGAAAGTCTCACTGGATATAAATTTCTTGTTTGGCAATCATTTCTTTTTCAGTACTTGAAGTATTTCAACCATTTATTCTTTCTGCCATGGTTTCTGATGAGAAATCAGTATTCAATCTAATTGGGATGCCCTTGTACATAACATGTTGCTGTTCTTTTGCAGCTTTTAGAACTCTCCTTGTCCTTTGCATTCTTCAGTTTGATCAGTATATGACAGGATGTGTTTTTCTTCATTTGTTAAAATCTTGTTTGTTGTTATCTGGTCTTCTTGGATGTGTATTTTCATGTCTTTCACTAAGGTTGGAAAGGTCTCTATCATTGTTTCTTTGCATATTCCCTGTGTCCCTTTCTCTCTTTCTTCTTCTGGAACTCCTAAAATGCATCTATTGTTATACTTGATGGTGTTCTATAATTCATTCTTTCTTCTCCTCAGCCTTATTTCAGACTTATTGCAATTGTGTTGTCTTGGAGTTCACTGATTCTTTCTTCTGCCAGCTCCATTCTGTTGTTGAAACTCTCCTGGGAATTTCAACTCCAGTAGTTCCGTTTGGTTCCTTCTTGAAATTTTTGCTAATTAAATGCTGTGATCAGCAATTGGCCTGTACCCATCCCGGATCTTGGGGAGTGGTTTTTTTTTTTTTTTCTCCAGGTGAAATAGACTTTGTTTATTATCTTTTTTTTTTTTTAAAGATAGAGATCACACAAAATGTTACATTAAAAGGAGAAGTGGATTTTAATTTCCTTTTCTGGCACCAGAAGTTTTTGCTAGGGACTAGGACCCACTGCACCCAGCTGCAAGACTAGGGGATGGTCACAAGTAACCATTGTGGAGAGAACAATTTATTGGGTTTTACTGTAATTTACCATCCTGCTCTTCTCTGGATACTGTCCAGTGTTTTACTGGACTTTGTAGTTTCCAAATAGTTTATTTAGACAGTTTCTGTCTATTTCATATATTTTTGGGGGGCTCTGATTCCTGGAGCTACCTACTCTGCCATCTTCCTGCAATCCTCTCCTGGAATTAATTTTTGTGTAGTGTGTGGGATAGGGGCCTTCAAGCATTAGTGCTTAGCAATGGAACTCTAATGATTCTGGGGTTTCTTTCTTTTCTCTGTATCCCTTCATCAGCTATTATCTGAATCTACCTCCACATCCCTATTCTCTATGTGTCTATCTCATTTCCCAAATTGATTCCAGACTGATAGAGAAAAAGGAGAGGGGAAAAAGAGGTTTACTCATTAATGCTACTTTTTTTTTTTAAAGATTTATTTATTTATTTAATTTCCCCCCCTCCCCTGGTTGTCTGTTCTTGGTGTCTATTTGCTGTGTCTTGTTTCTTTGTCCGCTTCTGTTGTCGTCAGCGGCATGGGAAGTGTGGGCAGCGCCATTCCTGGGCAGGCTGCTCTTTCTTTTCACGCTGGGCGGCTCTCCTCACGGGCGCACTCCTTGCACGTGGGGCTCCCTCACGCGGGGGACACCCTTGCGTGGCAAGGCACTCCTTGCGTGCATCAGCACTGCGCATGGCCAGCTCCACACGGGTCAAGGAGGCCTGGGGTTTGAACCGTGGACCTCCCATATGGTAGACGGACGCCCTAACCACTGGGCCAAAGTCCGTTTCCCTCATTAATGCTACTTCTCCCTCCCTTCTTTCTCTCTCCTTCCCGTTCACGAACATGTGCACACACATGTAAACCCACCACACAGGCTGTCTCAGATATCCGACTGCTTTAACCGGAAGCTGTTTTTTTTTTTCATTTCCTGTCATGCATCCTCAGGATTTATCATGCTGTTACTTTTCATGCCTTGAAATTCCTATTAAAAAAGAGCATGATTTCCTTCCACATTTCCTGACTTTATTCTTATGGCTTTTTAAAAATATTCCTTGGCAGAGATAAGAATACTTTAACAGGCTTTCCGCTGTCCTCTGGAGAGAATGTCAAGAATAGGTGAGTTGATTATGACTGATCTGAGTGGGGAAACCTCATAAAGTATCCACAGAAATACAGAGTTTCCTTGATGAGCTGTAAGCTTCAGTAGATAACTTTCTTTTTTAAAAAATTATGTGAAAAAAAAAGGAACAGTCCAAAGAGGGAAGTTTCTTTACCCCTAGTCTGTGACCCATAGTTACTAGCAGATAAATCAAAATGCCTTTTTATAAGACTCTATGCTAATGAAGTATGTTGTTAATGCAGGAAAGTGTGGGAGGGGGAGGGAGTGGGGCATATGGGAATCACATATTTTTTTATGTAAGATTTATGTAATATAAAGCCTCTTTAAAAAGAAAAGAAAAAAGAAGAGACTGTTATTGGAGTGGTCTAAGGAGGACAGGATCCTCTTTGGAAGCGCGGATGTTGGTAGCAGTGGACAGGAAACAGAGGCGCCCTCAGCTAAAGCAAAAGAGTAATAGACCCTGGATCTGACTCTGATCCTCCAAGGCTCTGCCTCCATCTGTGGGTGGTGCCCCAATACCTAGACAGATCCTCATATTGTATGGAGCCCTTGCCTCAGCAATGCACTCATTTGAACCCTATGTTAGGGGCAGGATGGAGGTGAGGTGGTAGAAAAATTGACATATGGAAAATTGGAAGGGGCAAGAGGAATGGACACTTATATACTGGACTTGAATTTGAAATATATTTGTACATATGGGGATTAGGTGGATAATCAAGAAGTATATTTAATTCTTGTTTTTTACAAATCAATTTTCTTGATACATATTAATAAAGCATAAATCCATCCAAAGTGTGCAGTGAATGATATTTGGTATAATCACGTAGTTGTGCATTCATCACTTCAATCATTTTTAGTGCATTTTCATTATTCCAGTAATTATAATAATAATAATTAATAATAAAAATACAAAAACCAACCAAAAAAACTCTACCTCTCAATCTCTCTGTGCTTCCCTGCCGTGCATAGCTACTATTCTGTTTCCTTTACTCTAGTTTATTTGTATTCATATTTTGTAAAAACTGTCTTATGTGTGCAGTATCACCTATATTTGTATTTTACATAAGGTTTCACTATCTAATATAGTCCCATGTTACATTTTTAAAGTTTTCCTTCTAGTAATATACATGACCTTAGACTTTCCCTGTCAACCACTCTCATATAATAGCTCTGCTATTTACAAACACTGTGATGTGCTCTCACCATTTCCATTTATCTCCAAAGATTTACAAACTTTTAACCAGTTTGCACAGATTAACCCTCAGCTTTCCATTCTCTACCATCCATTTTCTGGTGATCTGTATTCTAATTATTGACTCCATGAGTTTACATAATATATTCAGTTCATGATAGTGCAGTAATACAGTGTTTGTCCTTTTGTGTGTGATTTGCTTACTGAACATAATGTACAGGTTCATCCATGTTTTCAGATGCTTTATGACTTCATTTTTTCTTACCACTGCATAATATACACCACAATTTGTTTATCCATTCCTTGGCTGATGGACATCTGGGTTGTTTCTAACTTTTGGCTATTATGACTAATGCCACTATGAACATTGATGTGTAGATGTCTGTGTCATTGCTCTCAGTTCCTCTGGGTATATACTCAGTAGTGGTATTGCTGGAATACAGATATATGGTAAATCTATATTCAACTTCTTTAGAAACTATGAAACAGTCCTCCACAGTGGCTATACCATTCTACATTCCCATGAACAGTGAATAAGACTTCTATCTCTCCACATCCTCTCCAACATTTATAGTTTTCTGGCTTTGTAATAATGGTCACTCTAATAGGTGTGAAATGATATCTCATTGTAGTTTTGATCTACATTTCCCTAATCACTAGTGATGTTGAACATGTTTTCATGTGTTTCTTCACCATTTGTATCTCTTCTTTGGACAATTGTCTTTTGCCAATTTTTTAATTGGGTATTTTGACTTTTTATTGTTGAAATATATGATCTCCTTATATATAATGGATATTAAACCCTTATCAGATACATGATTGATGAATAAATTCTCCCAGTGAGTCATCTGCCTTTTTACCCATTGGACAAAGTCCTTTGAGGTGTGAAAGTGCTTAAACTTGAGGAAGTCCCACATACCTATTTTTTCTTTTATTGCTCATGCTTTGGGTGTAAGGTTTAAGAAACCACTGCCTAGCACAAGATCATGAAGATGTTCTCCTACATTTTCTTCTAGGTGTTTATGGTTGTCACTTTTATATTTAGTTCCTTCATCTATTTTGAGTTAATTTTTGTATAAGGTGTGAAAGAGGGGTCCTCTTTCTTGCTTTTAGATATGGCTATTCAGTTCTCCCAGCACAATTTATTGAATAGACTGTTCTAGCCCAGCTGGGTGGGCTTAACAGCCTGGTCAAAAAACACTTGACTATAGATATGAAGATCTATTTCTGAGTTCTCTATTAGGTTCCATTGGTTAATTTGGTTTTATGCCAGTACCAAGCTGTTTTTTGTCTTCCTTCCCTTCCTTCCTTCCTTCCTTCCTTCCTTCCTTCCTTCCTTCCTTCCTTCCTTCCTTCCTTCCTTCCTTCCTTCCTTCCTCCCTCCCTCCCTCCCTCCCTCCTTCCACTGTAGCTAAGTAATAAGCTTTATAGTCAGGAAGTGAGAGTTCTCCCACTGTGTTCTTCTTTTTAAGATGCTTTTGGCTATTTAGGGCCCCATACCCTTCCAAATAAATTTGTAATTGGCTTTTCCATTTCTGAAAAAAAAAAAAAAAAGGCTGTTGAGATTTTATTGGGATTGCTTTGAATCTGCAAATCAGTTTTGGTAGAATTGATATCTTCACAATATTTAGTCTTCGAATCAATGAACATGGACTGTCCTTCCATTTATTTAAGCCCTTGGTTTCTTTTAGCAATGTTTTGTCCTTTCCCTGAATATAGGTCCTTTATTAATATACTTGGTTAAGTTTATTCCTAAATATTAGATTGTTTTAGTTGCTATTATAAATTGAATTTTTTCTGATTTCCTCCTCAGATTGTACATTAGTAGCATATAGAAATGCTATTTTTGCATATTAATCTTATATCCTGCTACTTAGCTTGTTTTAATTTTAGTAGTTTTTTTGGTGTGGATTTTTCAGGATTTTCTAGATAATAAATCATATTGATGTGGGCTATGGGTGGAAGGCTCTTTGTCTCTTCAGAAATAACTAAGCTGTCTGACTTCTGTCTCTTCAGAAATAACTAAGTTGTTTGACTTGTGGGTGTGGAACGGTAAGAGGCTGCAGTCCTGCCCTTAGGGACGGTGACAGCAGGCTCCAGTCCCAGGAAATGTTTAACAAAGCAAGGGCTATAAACTTTAAGTATTTAGGGGAAATGCAAAAACCAAGGCTTATCTAGAATGTCTGGAGTCCTTGCTAAAAGCTTACTTAAGATGTGGAAGAGATATATGCTAATTGAAGCCTATTGAGAACTGAAACAAAGGGACCATTTGGCCTTTCCTCTCTGTATAAAAGACGTTTGAAAATCTTGTTCAGGACTCGGGATTCAAACAGAAAGCTCCCGAGTCCGGCCGGCCGTCAATAAACCATTTTTCCTTCTCAAAATCATTCCTGAGTCCTGGCCTCTCTATACTCAAATAATTGAACTTCTCTTAAATTCCACAACACAGGGACAGACAGGCTCCTAATTATCAGGAATCTACCCTACTGCAAAGAGTCAAAACTTCCCTTGGGAAAGCTACTGGATAGATCTCTAGTTCACAGAACCAATGAGAAAATTTACTTCAGTGGAGGAGTCTCCACTCTGAATATTCAAGGTCCCTGGTTCTATTCCTGGCTTCCTTAGAGTAGTGATCAGCTGGGTTATCAAACATCCAGCTGATACTTTAGGACAGGGAACACAGAAACAGCATTTTTTGTGTCTTTATTTATTTTTTAATATTACATTAAAAAAAATGAGGTCCCCATATATCCTCCACCCCCTTACCCCCTCCTCCCCCCATAGCAACAATCTCCTCCATCATCATGAGACATTCATTGCATTTGGTGAATACATCTCTGAGCACAGCTGCACATCATGGTCAATGGTCCACACCATAGCCCACACTATCCCACGTTCCACCCAGTGGGCCATGGGAGGACATACAACATCTGGTAACTGTCCCTACAGTGTTACCCAGGACAAATCCAATTCCGAAAAATGCCTCCACATCTCATCTCTTCCTCCCTTCTTCTTTTTGTTAGCTTCTCTTGGGTCTCTTATTTTTCTCAAAAAATGTTCCTTTCTTTACATTTAATTTAGTTTAGTTACTAAAACCCAGTTCAAAACCTGCAGGTGGGCAGCTGCAGAGTAATTGATTGATGAACATTGGCAGCCTGAGAAGCTCCTTAGGGTCCTAAGAGGGAAGGCTATTTTTCTTAATTTTTATTATTCACTTGAGTGTTTTGTTGTTGTTGTTGTTGTTGTTGTTCCCCTCTTTGTTTCCTACCCTGTTTTCTTTATATAAATTAGGTGCTGCTGTCTGGTTTCTTGTTTGCTGTGTTTCCCCATCCTTTGTTTCCCCCCTTTTTTGTACACTGCTTTTGTCTACCTATGCAATTTCTTTTCCTTCCTTCATCTTCCTATCTTCCACCTTCTGTTTTTGTTCCTACATTCCACTTCTCATTGTTTAGTCTTTGGTTTTCCTTGTTTTTATTTCTGTCTCCTCTATTCACTGTTTTCTTTTTCAACTTTTTTTCTTATTGTCTTTCTTTTCTCTTTTCCTCTCATCATTCTGGCCTTTTTGTTCCTTCTAGATATTTTTCTCTATTTGCTTTTTCATTTCATTGTTTGTACCTTACTTTATTATTCTTATTCCTCTGCACTTCTTATATGAGTTAATTATTCATTTTCCTAGGTCTTATACAGTTCCTCTTCTACTTTTTACTATTATTATACTATCATCCTTTTTCTCTTCTTACCTATTTTCCTTTTCTGGCCCTATTTTTTCTTTCAAGGGAACATAGATAACAGCAAGGAAATAGAATAGAAGCAAGAAAGTTGTCAAAGAGAAAATTTACCACACACACAAAAAGAGCAAATAATAAAACCCTAGAGTAGAAGGAGAAACTAATCAACTGAATAAAACCATTAAGATAAAGAGATACCTAAATACCAACAAAAAATTATAAGCCATACTAAGAAACAGGAAGACATAGCCCAGTCCATTGAATGAAATAAAAACCAGAAGGAGATGCAAAACATGGAACAACTAATCAGAGATGTCTGAGGAAATATCATGAACCAACTTAATGAATTGAAGACAGAGATTAAGGATATTAAGATGACACTGAGATGACATACTAAAGAAATTGTAAACATACATAAAAAGATTAACGGATATGATGGTGATGAAAGGCACAATACAAGACATCAAAAATACACTGGAAACCCTAACAGCAGATTTGAACAGGCAGAGGAGATAATTAGCAATTTGGAAGAGAGTACATCTGAAATCAAAACATATAGTAGAGCAGATACATGAAAAGATAGAAAAAATCCAGCAGTGACTTAGGGATTTGAATAACAACACAAAATGCTCAAACATATGCATTATAGGCATCCCAGAGGGAGAAGAGAAAGGAAAGGGGAAGCAGAAGTATTGGAGGAAATAATGGCTGAAAACTTTCCAGCCCTATTGAGGAAGATGGATGTACATGTCCAGGAAGCTCAGGATACCCTAAACAGTGTAAATCCCAACAGGCCTACTCCAAGACATATACTTGTCAAATTATCCAATGCTCAAGACAAAGAAAATACTGAAGGCAGCAAGAGAAGAGAGAACCATCACATACAAGGGAAGCTTGATATGATTAAGTGCTTATCTCTCATATGAAACCATGGAGGCAAGAAGACAATGTTAAGACATAGTTAAGCAGCTAAAAGAAAAAACCTCCATCCAAGAATTTTCTACCCAGCAAAACTAGCATTCAAAAATTATGGAGAATTCAAGATATTCATAGATAAACAGAAATTAAGAGAGTATGCCAATAAGAAAACTGCCCATCAAGAAATACTAAAGGGAGTGCTGTAGGTTGAAAGGAAAAAACAGGAAAGAGAGAGTTGGAGGAGAGTGTAAGAAAGAAAAAAGAAAGAAAAACAATATATGACATACATAAAACAAAAGAAAATATGGCTAATGTAAGTAGTTCCTTGAGAGCAATAAGAAAGAGTGTTATTGGATTAAAATCACCAGTGAAGAGACACAGATTGGCAGAATGGATAAGGAAATATGACCCATCTATACGCTGCCTACAAGAAGCCTACCTTAGACCCAGGAATTCAAGGAAGCTGAAAGTGAATGGCTGGAAACCAATTTTACAAGCAAATAACAACCAAAAAAAAAAGGTTGGGAGTATGGGAGTAGCTATACTAATATTGGACAAAATAGACTTTAAATGCAAACCTATTTTAAGAGACAGAGATGGACACTACATATTAGTAAAAGGGGTAATCTTTCAAGGAGAAAGAACAATCATAAACATTTATGCACCTAACCAGGTGCCTCAAAATACATGAGACAAACACTGGAAAAACTAAATGGAGAAATAGATGCCTCTACTGTTATAGTAGGGAAATTTTATACTCCATTATCACCATTAGACAGAACATCTTGACAGAGAATCAATAAAGATACAAGGATGTTGAATAATGCATTAGAGGATCTGGACCTAATAGACATATAAAGAACACTGCACCCAAATACAGCGGGATAATACTTTCTTCTCCAGGGCACATGGATCATTCTCCAAGATAGACCACATGTTGATCCACAGAACAGCTCTCAATGAATTCAGGTATATTGAAATTATACAAGAAATTTCTCTGACCACAATGGAATGAAGCTGGAAATCAGTAAGGGCCAGAGAACCAGATTAGGCACTAAG
Source organism: Dasypus novemcinctus (assembly GCF_030445035.2). Classification (NCBI taxonomy): domain Eukaryota; kingdom Metazoa; phylum Chordata; class Mammalia; order Cingulata; family Dasypodidae; genus Dasypus; species Dasypus novemcinctus. Next base: position 103,672,133 of record NC_080687.1, on the reverse strand, counting down.
ATATGAAAGTTAAATGACACATTTGTAGACAGTGGGTCAAGAAGGGAATTACAAAAGAAATGAGTAACCACCTTGAAATGAATGAAAATGACAGCATATCATATCAAACCCAATGGGAGACAGTAAAACTGTACGAGAGGGAAATTCATAGCCATAAATGCATGTATCAAAAAAGTAGAGCTAAAATCAAAGACCTGACTGCACACCTAGAGGAATTATAAAAAGAACAACAAACTAACCCCAAAGGAAGTAGAAAGAAGGAAATAACAAAAATTAGAGCAGAACTAAATGAAATAGGAAGTAAAAAAAATGCACCAGAAAAAATAAACATAACCAAAAGCTGGTTCTTTGAGAAGATCAATAAAACTGACAAACCCTTAGGTGGACTAATAAAGAAAAAAGAGAAGAAGATGCAAATACATAAAATAAGAAACAAGGAAGGGAATATCACCACTGACCCCACAGAAATAAAGAGTGTCATAAGAGGATACTTTGAAAAATTATATGCCAACAAGAAGGAATATCTAGAGGAAATGGACAAATTACCAGAAACACACAGGCAGCCTACATTGAGGAAAGAAGAAATTGATGAACTCAACAGACCAGTCACAAGTAATGAGAGTGACAGAGTCATCAAAAATTTCCCAACTAAGAAGAGCCCAGGACCAGATGGCCTCACAGTTGAATTCTACCAAACATTCTGGACATCAGTCCTGGTCAAACTCTTCCAAGAAACAGAAGTAGAAGGAACATTGCGGGAGACGGACTTTGGCCCAGTGGTTGGGGCGTCCGTCTACCACATGGGAGGTCTGCGGTTCAAACCCCGGGCCTCCTTGACCCATGTGGAGCTGGCCATGCGCAGTGCTGATGCGCGCAAGGAGTGCCGTGCCACGCAAGGGTTTCCCCCGCGTGGGGGAGCCCCACGCGCAAGGAGTGCGCCCGTGAGGAAAGCCGCCCAGCGTGAAAAAAGAAAGAGCAGCCTGCCCAGGAATGGCACCGCCCACACTTCCCGTGCCGCTGACGACAACAGAGGTGGACAAAGAAACAGGATGCAGCAAATAGACACCAAGAACAGACAACCAGGGGAGGGGGGGGATTTAAATAAATAAATCTTTAAAAAAAAAAAAAAAGAAGGAACATTGCCTAGCTCATTCTATGATGCCAACATCACCCTAATAACAAAGGCAAACAAAGACGCCACAGGAAAGGAAAACTCTACACCAATCTCTCTAAGGAACCTGAATGCTAAAATACTCAACAGCACATCAAATGAATTATACACCATTACCGAGTGTGTTTTATTCCTGATATGCAAGGATGGTTCAACATAAGTATATCAATTGATGTAATAAACTACATAAATAGATCAAAAGAAAAAAATCACACGTTCATCTCTATAGATGCAGAAAAGCATTGTACAAAATATAGCACCCTTTCCCAATAAAAATGCTGCAAAGGATAGGAATAGGAGGAAACTTAACACGGTAAAGGGTATATATGAAAAACCGACAACTAACAACATATACAATGGTGAAATCCTGAAAGCTTTCCCTCTAAGATTGGGAACAAGAGAAGAATGCCCACTATCACCTCTCCTATTTAACATTGTGTTAGAAGTACTTGCTTGAGTACTTAGGCAAGAAAATGATAAAAAAGGCATCCAAATTGGAAAGGAAGAAATAAAAATTTCACTATTTGCAGATGACATGATCCTATACATAGAAAGCCCTGAGAAATCTACAACAAAGCTTCTAGAGCTTATAAATGAGTTCAGTAAAGTCACAGGTAATAGATCAATGCACAAAAATCAAATTGGTAGCATTTCTCTACAACAATAAGGAGCAAACTGAGGAGGAATTCAAGAAAAAAATCCCATTTAAAATAGCAACTAAAAGAATCAAATACCTAGGAATAAATTTAATTAAAGATGTAAATGATTTATACACAGAAAACTATATAACACTGTTAAAGGAAATCAAAGACTTAAATAAATGGCAGAATATTTCCTATTCATGGATGGGAAGTCTAAACATCATTAAGAAGTCTGTCCTACCCAAACTGATCTACAGATTTAACACAATCCCAATAACAATCAACACAGCGTATTTTACCAAATTGAGAAAACTAACTATGAAATTTATTTTGAAGGGCAAGAGGTCCTGAATAGCCAAAGTCATATTGAAAAAGAAAAATGAAGTTGGAGGAATCAGACTACCTGACTTTAAAAGATACTACAAAGTTATAGCAGTGAAAACTGCATGGTATTGGCACAAGGATAGACATACTGATCAATGGAACTGAATTGAGAGTTCTGAAATAGATCCTTGTATGTACAGTCATCTGATATTCAAGAAGGCCACCAAGCCCCCTCAGCTGGAAGAGAATGGCCATTTCGACAAATGATGCTTGGAGAACTGGATATCCATATTCAAAAGAATGAGAGAAGGACACCAAGCCACACCTTATATAAAAATCAATTCAAGATGGACCAAAGATCTAAATATAAGAGCCTAGACCATAAAGTCCTTGGAAGATAATGTAGGAAATCATTTACAGGACCTTGTAATAAGAAATGGTTTCATGAACTTCATATCCAAAGCACAAGCACTGAAAAAAAAAAGATAAATGGGATTCCTCAAAAATTAAAATTATTTGAAACTCAAAGGGGTTTGTCAAGAAAATGAACAGACAGCCTATCAATGGGAGAAAATAGTTGGTTACCATATATCTGATAGGAATCTAATATCCAGCATATGTAAAGAAATCCTATATCTCAAAAATAAAAAGATGAACAACCCATTTAAGAAATGGGGAAATGATTTGAACAAATGCTTCTCCAAAGATGAAATACAAATAGCCAAAAAGCACATGAAGAGATGCTTAACATCACTAGCTATTAGGGAAATGCAAATCAAAACTACAATGAGATATCATCTTATACCCTTTAGACTAACAGTCATTAAAAAACAGAGGACTACAAGTGTTGGAAAGGATGTGGAGGAATGGGAACTCTTATCCTCTTCTGGTGGGAATATAGAATGGTCTAGCCATTGTAGGGGACAGTTTGGTGGTTCCTCAGGAAGCTAACTATAGAACTGCCATATGATCCAACAATTCCACTGCTGGGTATATACCCAGAAGAATCGAAAGTAAGGATATGAACTGATATATGGACACCAATGTTTATTGTGGCATTATTCACTATTGCCAAAAGTTGGAATAACCCAAATATGCATCAACAGAAGAATGGATAAACAAAATGTGGCATAACATGGGAGGTCCATGGTTCAAACTCTGGGCCTCCTTTACCCGTGTAGAGCTGGCCCATGCACAGTGCTGATGCGAGCAAGGAGTGTTGTGCCACACAGGGGTGTCCGATGTATAGGGGAGCCCCACATGCAGGAGTACATCCCATAAGGAGAGCCACCCAGAGTGAAAGAATATACAGCCTGCCCAGAAATGGTGCTGCACACATGGAAAGCTGACACAGCAAGATGATGCAACAAAAAGAAAAACACAGATTCCCATGCCACTGACAACAACAGAAGTGGACAAAGAAAATGACGCAGCAAATAAACACAGAGAACAGACAACCGGGGGGGGGAAGGGGAGAGAAATAAATAAATAAATCTTCTTTTAAAATGTGGTATATACATACAATGAAATATTACTCAGCTGTAGGAAGGAATACAGTAATAACATGGTATAACATGGATGAATCTTGAGGACCTTATGTTGAGTGTAGCAAGCCAAGCATTGAAGGACAAATATTAAAAGACCCCTCTGATATGAATAAAGCAAATCGAGCAGACTCGGAGAGCTAGGGTCTGGAAGATAGGTTTACATGAAGTAGAACGGTAGCATAAGTTTGTGAACCAATGCTCATGTGGGTGAAATCTACATTAAGGTGGAAGTGAGTAGTTGTGCAGTGTAGGGATATGACACGGGTGTGGTGATCCTTTTGGGTTGAGTGGTACAAGTTTGATGGGGGTACGATGGGAAGGGTGGGTTGGATGGTTGATGGACCTGGGGTATTGTTGGGGGGGGATGTAGGTGAACACTGGGGATTGGTGGGTATGTGGTTGAAACTACAATGTTGGGAAAACTCTTTTGACAATGTGACAAGGAAGGGTTCCTGGTTTAGGGTATTACATGGGAGGGCATTTGGGACAGTCTTCTAGAGAATGTGTGAATGAACATTTTGTCATAGTGTGTTGTATCAGTGGATAGAGACCCACATAATCAGCCAGAAGGAGTTGAACTCCCACCCTGGGGATGCCATATATGTTCTCAGAGGGGTGGGTGTCTCTCAAGAGCATGGGTGGTTCCTAATAGGGGTGGACAGACCAGTATGTTAAGCCCTCAGTATTGTTACAAGTAACTATGAATCTTGTCCTTCAAGGTGTGAAGCTTGGTGGTCACCATGGGTCCCAAGGGGACAGGGAAGGAGGAATAGAGTAGATGGGATATGGGTATTTAGGGGACAATGGAAGTGTTCTGCATGATCTTGGAATGATGGCTAGAGGCCATCTTGAGTTTCATAAAAAATTTAGGGAAGCGGATGTGGCTCAAGCAATTGGCCTCCCATCTGTCATATAGGAGGTCCAGGGTTCGATATCCAGGGTCTCTTGGTGAAGGCAAGCTGGCCCATGTGGCAAGATGGCCCTCATGGAGTGCTGGCCTGAATGGACTACTGCCCCTCACAGGAATGCTGCCCCACACAGGAGTGCTGCACCGTGTGGGAGTGCTGGACCATGCAGAGAGCTGGCACAGCAAAATGATGCAACAAAAAGAGACACAGAGGAGAGATAATAAGAGATGCAGCAGACTAGGGAGCTAAGGTGGCACAAGAGAATGATCACATCTCTCCCACTCTGGAAGGTTCTGGGATCAGTTCTCAGGGCTGCCCTAATGAAAATACAAGCAGACACAGAACACACAGCAAATGGACACAGAGAACAGACAATGGAGAGAGGAGGAGACATTTTTAAAAAATCTTTTTAAAAATTTTATAAAAGTGTATGGTCTAGTCTGTAGACCATAATCTAAACCATTGACCATGGTTAGTGGCTATGTTTCAAATGTACTATCCACTTATAAAAAGTTTATTGATACAGGAGGGGGAAAAGCAGGAGGATGTTGGGTATATGGGCATCCCCTGTGTTCTGTTTGTAACTTTACTGTGACCTAAACTGTCTTTGAAGACAAAATGAAAAAATGTAAGACCCTGAGGAAGCAATGAAAGAAAATGTCACTGTACATATTGGACAACAGATATTACAGTGATGAAAGGCAAAAAAATTAAAAAAAAATTAAAAATATTTCCATTAAATTTTTAATATCCCAATTTTTAAAGTTTATTTTAATTTTAGTTTTTCTGAATTATTATATAATTTATTTCTTTTTAAAAACCTATCATTATTTCATTTTCCTATTAATTGTGGTTTGCTATATTCTTGGCTTCATTTTTGAAGAAGTTTTGAACTGCAGAAGGGTTACAGCTGTGGCAGAGGAGTATCGTTGTGGGGTGTCAGTGATAGGGAATACGTGGGAGGAAGTTCGCCTGGACATACATATAAGGTACATAAATGTGTTCTAGTGTTCATGGGCATTGTCACAGTGGGTGGAGATTCATATACTAGCCAAAAGAATACTAAATTCCCTATCCTGGGGAGCTCCACTACATTCTCTAATGAAACAGCAACAATCCCCCAAGTGCAGAGCAATGACTAGTGAAGGATGGTCCATTGGTGGCCCCTTGATATTGACGATCATGCTTAAGAGCCTTTGCTCTTCAAATTGCAACTTAGCCTAGTGCTATAGGGTGCTGAAGAGTTACCTCCTCACCGCTTCCATGTTACTCAAATATGGCATCTCGTAAAGCCAAACTCAGCATATAAATGCAATGGCTTCCCCACAGCATGGGACATGATTCCTGGGGATGAGCCTCCCTAGCACTGAGGGATTATTACCAAGCACCAATGAACAATGCAACTGGAAAAAGACCTTGAATAAAGTGGGGGAAAGGTAAGGACAAATGTGTTTATATGCCTAAGAGACTTCAAAGTGAGTCGGGAGGTCATCCCAGAGGTAATGCTTATGCACGTCTCAGCAGTATCTCATAGGCTGCCAAAGTAGATACTACCCCAAATAGTGGGGCTCCTGAGGGCTCTGAAGACATCCAGGTCCTACGGTCATGGCAGATATCTCTGGAGTTTGTGCCTCACCAGTAGGCTCTACTTTGGAGTTTGTGCTCCCAAGGATGATAGAGTTGGACTCAGATGTGACTTGTCTACACATGCTTCTTCTGCCCCTTCTATTTGAACCTATAGTTAGTGCTGGAGTTGGTAGGTGTCCTTCCATGAGACTTGAATCTTTGTCCATGTGCCAGTTGGGACCTAATTCTCAGCAGAGTTGCAGTACCTACTCTGCAGTTCATTGGACTCATCCAGGACAGTTAAAAAGGAGGGGAGGATGGGTAACCACCATACTGGAACTGGAGAGTCTAAACTGCACACAAGAGAGTTCCATCCATTAGGCATATGGTATCAAGGCACCCTCTCAATTAGAGGTGGAGTGGGCATCACCATCCCAGAATACTCGGGATTGGGGAATAAAATATGGACTAGAGTGGTCTTAGTGGTATTCTACTATAGACTTACTGTGAGTCTACCAATGGAAGAAATTATATCATTGATGTGAAGACATTCATCACTGGAGGTGACAAAAGCAGGGAGAGGGAAAAAGAGATGTAATATGGGGGCATTTTGGGGACTTGGAATTGTCCTGAATGACATTTGAAATGACAGATACAGGCCATTACATATCCTGCAGAATTGAGTGGGAGAGAGTGTAACTACAATGTAATGTAAACTATAATTCATGCTGAGTGGCAATGCTCCAAAATGTGTTCATCAATTGCAATGAATTCACCACACTAAAGAAAGAAATTTCAATATGAGGAAGGGTGGGAGTTGTGGGGAGTGAGGCATATGGGAATCCCTGATATTTTATTGTGTAGCATTTTGTGTAATCTCTCTTTTTAAAAAAAATTTTAAAAATATGTTGTAAAAAAATCTATTTTGTCTGATATTAGTGTCACTGCTCCAGCTATTTTTTGGTTATTGTTTGTCTGGAATATATTTTTCCAACCTTTAGTTTTAGACAGGTTGTGTCCTTATGTCTGAGGGGAGTCTCTTGTAGACAACAAAAGATGGTGTGTTAGTCAGCCAAAGGGGTGCTGATGCAAAATACCAGAAATTGATTGGTTTTTATAAAGGGTATTTATTTGGGGTAGGAGCTTGCAGACACCAGGCCATAAAGCATAAGTTACTTCCATCACCAAAGTCTGTTTTCATGTGTTGTAGCAAGAGGCTGCTGATATCTGTGAGAGTTCAGGTTTCTTGCATTTCTACCTTCCAGGGTCTTGCTTCTCTGGGTTCAGGGTTCCTCTCTTCCTGGGGTTCCAGCTTAAGGCTTCAGCATCAAACTCCAATATTAAAACTTCAATGTCAAAAACCTTCACCTCTGTCCTTTTATCTGTGAGATCCCACCCACTAAAGTGTGAGGATTCAACACCCTACTGGCACAAGAAGATTACATAATTACTTAATCAAGTAAACCTCTGAATCCAATATAATATAATAGGCCCAGAGAAAAAGATCAGTTTACAAACATAATCCAATATTTCTTTTTGGAATTCATCAATAAGATCAAACTGCTACAGATGGCTCATATTTTTTTATGCCATTCTATCAGTCTGTGTCTTTTGATTGGGGAGTTCAACTCATTAACTGTCCATGTTATTACCATAAAGGCATTATTTACTTCATGGATTTTGTCCTTTGACTTTCCGTTGTTAAATCTTACTATTGTCTGTCTTGTTACACTTTAATTTACCCTTCCCAATAATCTTCATTTCCACATGATTCCAAGTCTCTCACCCTTGTTTTTTTACTTTCAGGCTGCAGCACTCCCTTTACTATCTCTTGTAATTTTGTCTTTTGGTAACATACTTTATCAGGGGTTTTTTATCAAGTGAAGGCTTTGAACTCTCATTTTTGAAGGGCAGTTTTTCCAGATACAGAATTCTTGGTTGGCAGTTTTTCTAGTTCAATACTGTAAATACATAATACCAGTTACTTCTTACCTTCATGGTTTCGATGAGAGGTCGGCAGTTAATCTTTTTGAGGTTCCCTTGTCTATGATGCTTTGCTTTTCTCTTGCTGCTTTCAGAATTGCCTATTTATCTCTGATATTTGTCATTCTGAATAGTACATTTCTCAGTGTAGGTTTATTCAGTTTATTCTGTGCATTGTCCTTTCTGTATATTTATGTCTTCCATAAGGGTAGGGACATTTTCAGTCATTATTTTCTCAAAATTTTTTCTGCCCTCTTTCTATTCTCTTTTCCTTCTAGGACACTGATAATGCATGTTTGTGCATTTCATGTTGTCATTCAATTCCCTGAGACCCTGTTCCATTTTTTTCCATTCTCTCCTCTGTCTTTTCTCCTGTCTTTTCTAGTTCAGATGTTCTGTCTTTGAAATCAGTAACTCAGTCTTTGAATAATTCAAATCTGCCCTTCTGTGCCTCTGATTTATTTTATATCTCATCCATCATGTCTTTCATTCTCATAAGGTCCATTACCTTTCCTTCAAATTGCTCTTTATGCTTTCCCAGTATCTTCTTAATATACTTTATCTCTATAGTCATGTTTTCTTTCAATTCTTTGAATTGAGTTAAGTGAGTTGTGTGATTATCATTGATTAATTGTCTTAAATCCTGTATCTCTTCAGGATATTTGGTTTGTTCCTTTGGCTGAGCCATCTCTTCCCATCTCCTGGTATGGCTCATAATTTTTTGCTGATATCTAGGCATCTAAATATCTGCTGAATTTATTCTGACTGCCAATTTCTCTTTCTTCTCTATTGTTTTTTTCAGAGGTATTATTTGATATTTGGTTCAACTGCTTATTAACATTTAAAATTTCCCAGCTTACATTATCAGAATTGGTCCAGGGACTGACTAATGGGGCACAGATTTTTTCCCAGGAGTTCAGGTACAGTGAGAAGCAAAAGTAGTTTTTCAATTTGGAATTTCCAGACTAGCCAGCAGATGGTGCTTCTCAGAACACCTTTCCATGGAGGTGTTTCAATTCCTGTTTTCCTGTGTTTTGGTCTGGCCAGAGCCGAGATTCAGAGTGGGGTCTACTGGCTGAAGTAGTTGAAGTAAAGCCCCCTGACACTCCTTCACTTTTCTCTTGTAACAGCTGACAGAGAGGAAGATGTCTGATCTCCTCTTAGCAACAGCGAGCCATGGGTTTCACCCTAGCTTGGGACCTCAGGGGATGGAGGGGGGAGTCCTTCTCACTGCAGTCAGGGGTTTTTTGATAGTTCATATTTGTTCTTTCAGGTTTTTATCTCTCTGTCCCTCACTCCTGGGAGTTGTGTAGCATTTTCCTGGTCTGATGACCCCAAAAGTAGGTCCTTCAGACACCTTTTAGCTCTTTCTCCATTGTTTTTCTGGGATAAGTGTGCTGCTTGACTAGTCCAAGGTATTCTTACCAAAATTCCAATATTTAATTTGAGATCCATTATGCTTCTATGACAGGTAAAAGACTTCATTAGAAAAATTTATTTTTTACCTTATTTTTTTAAAATTATTATGTATTCTACTTCTAATCTTTAAACCTGTCATTACTATTCATTTTCCTACTAATTGAATTTGGCAATATATTAGGCTTCATTTTTTTTAAAGTTTTGGATCACAGAGGGATTCAACTGTGGCAGGGGAGGAGCACTGATGTGGTGTGTCATCAATGGGGGATGCATCGGTGGGAGGGAGCTCTCCAGGGCATCTACTTACAATATATAAATATGTTTGAGTATTCGTTGGGTATTGTCATAGTAGGTAAAATTCCACATGACAACTGAGGGAGTGCTGAGTTCCCAGCTGGGGGAGCTCTGTCACATTCCCCAGTGGAACAGCAACAGTCCTCCAAGTGCAAGGGCAAAGGCAAGTGAAGAAGGATGGCCCAATGATGAGCCCTTGATACTGATGACTGTGCTTGTGAGCCTGTGTACTTGAAATTTCAAGTAGGCCTAGAGCTCCAGAGTGCCTAAGAGTTACCTCCTGAGAGCCTCCATGTTATATATGTATATATCAGGGTGGAATTATAGAGACACATTTTGTATTTTATAAATAAAAGTTTAAGAATGTTCCAAGGTAATTTAAAACCAGATTAAATCACGTTTCCAAAAAAAGGTTGCATTCCTACAGAGTGAAGTGAATTTAAAACAAAGTTTGCCTTCTAGTGCTATTGCCTGGGGGACTGAAATTCAGTCATAAAGAACTTTTTATTTTATTTCAGTTTGAATTTACTATGCATTTATTTCTTTCCTTTCCTTTTTTTAATTTTTATTTTTTAAAAGATACTTAGACTACCTAAGTGTTACAGGGAATGTATAGGGAATTCCAACATGTCCTGCTCCCCACACCTTTCACATTTTCCCACATTTTAGCAACATCTTTCATTAGTGTGGCGCATTCATTGCAATTTGATAAACACATTTTGGAGCATTGCCACTAAGCATGGATTATAGTGTGCATTGCAGTCTACACACTCTCCCAATCAGTTCTGTAGTTACGGCAAGATATGTAATGACCTGTATCTGTTGTACTGTGTCATACAGGAAATTTCTCAAGTACTACAAATGCCCCCATATTACACCTGTTTTTCCCTCCCTTTACCCTGAGAATCTCCAGTGGCCACTACCTCCACCTCAGTGATGCTTCTTCCACTGCTAGAATCACACTAAGTCTGTCTGAGAATACTAGAAAGTCTACTTTCATCCCTAGTTTATTCCCCAAACCTGAGGATTCTGGGATGGTGGTACCCACTCCACCTTCAGAACTATTTTTAAATATTCACTCATTAGGGTTTTGGACAGATAGAAGAAATTCCTTACAACCAAAATACAGCCTGATTTCTCCAGGAAAATGAAAACTAGTATCTGAGGAAACAATCTTTTCATGATTTTCATGTTTCATTCTGTTTATTAACTATAGAGTATTTGTAACTACTTGAGCCAAAAAAAAACAATCTATGAGATCACCTGATGTTACCACGTACATTTTTCATCACTTAGTGCTGACCTGAATCAATTGAGAGTCTCTTCAGCATCCTCTATAGAAGACAGCAATGAAAGGTGAGGTGTGTTTATTAACATAAGCTCATACATGTATACATGTATACATGTATACAGAGAGCAAGAGAGATTGAGGTTTGCAGAGTTCACTCCCAGAAGCATCCATGGCATTTCAGAGTTTCCTTGAAAGTGCCTACAAAGTCTTGCCACTGTGGGCTTCTGGGTCTAACTTTCCTTCCCTTTTTTGAGCCTAAATTGAAGTAGGAGGAACAGACCCTCAGAGGGAGACTTGTTGCTCCTAGTCCATTTGTGGCCGGTAATTACCAGGAGCACCAAGCCTTTAAAAAACTATGAGAGTGCATGTGTGAGACCACTGGAGTGGGCAAGGAAGAGAGAAAGCTCCTTGGAATACATGGAGAGGGAACAGAGGTGCCCTGGGCAGAAAGGAAAGGATCGCGTAGATCCTGGATCTGTCCTTCCCTTGTGCTGAGTTCTGCCACCTCTGAGGCTGGTGCCCCAATGCCTAGAGCCACCCTCATACCGCATGGAGTTCCTGCCTCAGGCTGCTGTGATTTAAACCTTCTCTGAGATGCAGAATGGATATCCATGTTACATGAAAGGTAGGCAGGTGGTAGAGGGTTCTGGGGAGCAGGAAATTGGAAAAGAGGAATGGGCATATACAAATGGAAGTTGCATTTGGGGTAAATCCGTATGATGTTATACATGAGGACTAATTATAAATCTGTTTTCATCAGCTACAACAAATGCTGCATATCAATGCAAGCTGTTAACAATAGGGTGGTATATGGGAATCCTCTATTTCATGCAAGATTGGTCTGTAAACACACACCTTTTCTAATAAAGCTAAAAAAATGGTTTTTGACATGTGATGGAAGAAAAAAAATTCATGCAAAATCAAGTAATTAATTTTTAATAGTAGCCACAGTATGATTATCAGCCTCACATTATTAATGATATGAGCAATTGGATATCATTATTAATGATATGAGCAAATGATATGTGCACAACTGCCACAAGCTGCCTCAGCAAGCAGTGGGAGCCCCTCGGGTAATGATGTGCATGAGCCCTACAGAGTTCCAGGCGCAGGTGTTAGCCTAACGCTGCAGACAATGTCGCTATCGCTGGGAACTGGTCCACATTAAAGCTTCCGGTCTTGTTTTAGTGATAGGTTTTCCTTTATAGGAACCAATTGCATATTTACATCTTAAAATATTTATATGAACTAGAAAAAGAAGTAACATCCCAAAGGAGGAAGAAAGTAGGGAATAACAAAGATTAGAGCAGAACAAAATGAAATTGAGAATTAATAGCAAAAAGAAAAAAAAAAACAGCACTAGAAAAATTAGCCAAAAGCTGGTTCTTTGAGAAGATTAATAAAATTGATATTCTAGATGAACCAAAGAAAAATGAGAGAGGATGCAAATAAATAAAATAAAAACTAAGAAAGGGACTATCACCACTGATCCCACAGAATTAAAGAGTATCATTAAAGAGGATACTTTGAAAAACTGTATGCCAATAAGATGGATAACTTAGATGAAATGGACAAATTTCTAGAAACACACAAGCATCCTACACTGATGAAAGAGTAAATAGAAGAAATCAAGACACCAAAATTGAATTAGTCATAAAAAAACACCCCAAATCAGAAAAGCCCAGCACCAGTGACTTCCTGGATGAATTCTACCATCATTCCAGGAAAAATCTAAAACTTACTCTGCTTAAACCCTTCCCAAAACTTGAAGTGGAGGAACATTACCTAGCTCATTCTTTGATGCCAAAATTACTCTAATACCAAAGCAACATAAAGACACCACAAGGGAAGACAACTACAGATCAATCTCTCTAACGAACTAAAATCCTCAAAAAGACATTAATAATCCTATTCAACAACACATCAAACAAACTACATGCCATGATCAAGTGGATTTTTTAAAAAAGGTTGGTTTATTTATTTACTTGTTTTCCCCCTTCCCCTTCTCTCACCCCGCTGGGTTTTTCATTTGTTTCTTTGTTTTGTTTGTTTTTTGCTGTCTCTGTTGTCTTCTCTTCTCGTCTTTCTCCTCTAGGATTCTATCCTGGAGACCTCTGATGGGTAGGGGGGTTCCCTGTCAATTGCACCACCTCAGTTCCTGGTGTGTGTTGAGTTTCTCCTTGACTCTCCCCTTGTCTCTCTTTTGATCCATCATCATCTTGCTGCATGACTCACGTGTGCAGGGCACTGGCTCACCACATGGGCACTCCTGTGGGCACTGGCTCACCATGCAGGCACTTGCTCTGGCACTGGCTTGCCACGTGGGCATGCTTTCACTTCCTTCTACCAGGAGGCCCCAGGGATCTGCCCCACATCCTCCCTTATAGTAGCTGGAAACTCTATCACTTGAGCCACTTCCGCTTCCCATGATCAAGTCGAATTTATCCCTAGTATGGAAGGGTGGTTTAACATAAGAAAATTAATCAAATTAATAGACCACAGTAACAGATCCATAGAAAAAACTACATGTTCATCTGTATTGTCACAGAAAAGGCATTCAACAAGGCACACCATCCTTTTTGGATAAAAAACACCTAGAATTATAGGAATAGAAGGAAACTTCTTAGACATGATGAAGGCTGTATATGAAAAACCCACAATTAACATCATACTCAAAGGTGAAATGAAAAAGACTTTTCCTCTAAGATCTGGAACAAAACTAGGACACCCACTGTCACTGCTCTCATTTAACATTTTTATTAGAAGTACTTGCAAGCATTTAGCCAAGAAAAAGAAATAAAAGTCATCCAAATTGGAAAAGAAATGAAGCTTTCACTATTTGCTGGTGACATGATACTGTATGTACAAAGCTGGAAAAAAAAACTGCAACAAAGCTGTTAAAAGCTTGTAAACAAGTTTAGTACAGTGGCAGGATAGAAGAGCAAAACATAAAAATCAGTAGATTTTGTACACTAAAAATGTGCAATCTGAGGTACAGTCAAGAAAGAAATATACACTTAAAATAACAGCTTAAAAGAATCAAGTAGCCACCAGGAAGCTTATAAATGCAAAGGCCTCATACACAGCAATCGCCACAACAGCATGAAAGGAAGTCGGGGTGCACTGGGGGATGTGCTCAGGAGAGCTGGGAAAACCCCTCCCTCCAGGGTGCGGCTCTGGGCCTTCCCCCTGCAGGACAGGTGGGGAGGGGAGCTCTGGATGGGGCCCTGGCACCCTGGGGAGAAGGGGAGAAAGGGATCTCAGGGCCAGCCCTTGAGAGCCCATCCCCCCACAGCCCATTCCTGGCTCTGTTTTCCCACCCAGTCCTCTCCACCCCACGATCATGGTCCCAAAAGGGAGGTGTGGGGAGCGGCCCACTCACCAGTCCAGGCAGGGGACTCAGCTGCACTAGGGCTGAGCAAGGCTTTTTCCCCCCCATCGGGAGATTATCATCAGTGGGCGAGGACACCCACACACGGTTGTCAGAATAACACAGCACGAGGAGCTGGGCAGGGGATGGGGAGACTGGGGGGCAGGACCCAGGAAGAGCCTCAGAAGCTGCTGTTGTCCAGAAGCTAAAAGAGAGGGAGCTCCGACCAAGCCTCCAGGGGCTGCAGCTTGGGGCCCTTCCTGGGGGTGTTTGGGCTGCTCAAGGCTGTGGGGTGTTCTGTGCTTTGAAAGGCAGAGGGATGGCCATCATGGGGGTGAACGTTTCTCCTCTTCCAGCTCCAGCACCAGGTCCAGAGCCAGACCTACAGCCAGACCTGGAGCTGGACTTCCCTGCAGCACCACCGCTGCCGCCAGCTCCAGCTCCAGGGGCAGCTTCTGGGTTGAGGGTACCTCAGATTTCAGAGGCAGCTCCAGCAGCTGCTCAAGAGCTCGAGACTGAGGGAGGTTGGCCCCCTCTAAACCAAGCCCTCCCTGGAGAGACGAGAGAGAGACCCTCTTCCAGTGAGGGAGCAGGGCCCAGCACGGACCTATCGGTAAGCTCAGGCCCTGCAAGCACCAAGGACACTGCTTCCTGGGATTTAGGAGAGAAGACACAGGAACTAGTGGGGATGGAGGATTTGGGGGAGAAGTGGGAGGGCAACTGATTTCTGTATAAAAGTCAAAAGAAGTACTAACCACGTGGGTAGGGACATGATGAGTGTTTTAAACAGCAAGTTCTTGACCAGAATATTACATTAATTTCTATTTCTAGGACAGCCTGGAGTTGCAGTTTGGGTCTTCATTTCCTGTGTTAATTAAAGTGAGATACAGACTCTTTCCTCCTTCAATCAAGTCTGAGGGTCATCAGTTTTTTAACGTGTGGCAAGTTCAAGGGCCATCCGTCCTTCTCTGGTGCTGAAGGACACACACGAGTCCCCTGCAGCAGAGCGAGGTGCATTTCACTACCATCAAACTGGGCGAGGAGCAAGACAGCCCATCAGAACCCCCGGGTGAGGGGTGAGGGCGTTCACCAGGCACAGCAACCACCTCTGAACAGTGGGTGTCTCTAAAACCCCATGTTCAAGGACCGCGTCCTGACACACGGCAGTGCCTTCTTTCTGTTTGGAGAAAGAGGGAATCTGCCTGCTTCTCGTGCTGAGATTTCTTTTCACCTCCGCTAAGGAACCCGCAGTCTTCATGGTGGGCTCTGGAGCCCATCAGCACCACGTGGGGGAAATGTACAATGAACGAGACTTCCCACGGGGAGGGACAGGACCGGGGAAGCCTGATCGCTGGCACGTGGGCTGCGGGGGCAGGACTGTGCACGCTCAGCTCCCTCTGGAGTGAGGAGTCCTTAGGCTGCCTCCTCCTGGATCCTGACCCCCGACTCCGAATGATGGCCTGGTTGGGTGGACCCAGGGCAGACACTTGGGCACCTTCACGGCTCCAGCGGGGCCTCCTTTCATGGGCACCACTGCTCCTGTGAACTGGCATTTGACTGGGGGTGCAGGGACTGGAGTCCTGGTCTAGTGGGTGCAGTTTCTATGGGGTAAAGAAAAATCTGGTAGGGGATGACAGTGACAATACTGTGCATGCAAATGAACATCACTGAATTGTATATTTGAAAAACAATAAATGGGAAATATTAGGTTGTATGTATCTTTCCACAATAAAAATTTCAAACATAGAACTGCACAACACAAACAGAACCCTAAAGCAAACCATGGACTACACATAACAGTATAGTTCTAGTAACATTGTTCCATCAGTTATAACAAAAACACAGCATTAAAGCAAAGAATAATACAGAAAACTGCCTGTGAGAAGGTTATATGGAACTCTGTAATTCAGTGTGATTTTCCTGAAAACCTTAAACTTCTCTAAGAAAATATCTTTAAAAAATATATATTATTAAGATACAAAGTAACAAGCAACATGAATTCAACAAGAATTGAATACTGTGGGGAAGTGGATGTGGCTCAAGCGATTGAGCTTCTACCTGCCATATGGGAGGGCCTGGGTTCCATCCCTGGGGCCTCCAGGTCAAAGAAAAAAAGCATGCCTGTGCAGCGAGCCAGTGTCCACGCGGTGAGCCAAGTATCCACGCGCTGAGCTGAGTGCCCATGTGGAGCATCAAGTCCCCAGGCAGCAAGCCAATTCCTATGCAAGGAAGACATGAAGCAAGATGATGACACAGCAAAAGAGAAACAAGGGGAGAGACAAGGCAAGACACAACAGAAACCAGGAACTGAGGTCATGCATGTCACAGGGAACCTCTCTCCTCAGCAGAGGTCCCCAGGATGGGAATCCTAGAGGAGAAAAAAGAGAAGACAAAAAGAGAAATAGATACAGAACATCACACAGCAAAGGGACACAGACAGCAAAAACAGCAGGGCTGGGGGAGTGGGAGGAAAATTTAAAAAAAAGAATACTGTGGCCATGCCATTTGCTGCAGATAAATCATTTGACACAATCCAATACCTTTTCATAATGAAATACAAAGAAACAGGGCAGCAAAACAAGGACTACATAACTGGCGTCATTCTCGATGGTGAAAGACTGTGCGTTTGGGCAATAACATCAAGGCCCAATCCATGATGCTGCTTTTGCCCCTGCTATCCCTCACTATCCACGATGTCCTAGCCAGAGCATCAGGCAAGAAAAAGGAGGTAAAGGCATCCACATTGGAAAGGAAGAACAGAACTATCTCTGTTTAGAAAGGACAGGATTTATATATAAAAATCCCTCTAGGACTCACAAATACTCTTACAGCTAGTAATGCCAGAAAGTTGCACAAAAGTCTGTTGTATTTCTATAACATAGAAGCAAACAATCTGAAAAGAAAGTTATAACGCAATTTCTTTTACAGGAACATCAGAAAGAATAAAATACTTACGAAGAAATTTAACCAAGGAGGTACAAGATTTGTTACCTGAAAACTATAACCATTGATGAGACACATTCAAGGAGGGGGACATGGGAAGCCATTTTAGGAATTAACCTGAATGAGAACTTATGGATGAAGCTTCTGACTTGCTACAGACAGGGCAAGAGTTGTCCCATGGCCCCCGGAGCTTCCCAGGACAGTCCTGCAGAATGAAGTGCTTGTCCACATGGGACAGGGCAACCAGGCCTCAGGGCCACAGGGAGGCCTTCTCCACTGGGTCTGAGGTTCAGTCGGGTCAAAATGATGGCTCAGTTGTCCTAAATGGTATTGCAGGGACAGATGCCGGACATTGTATGTCCTGCCATAACCCACTGAATGGACTGGGGAGAGTGTAAACTACAGTGTAAACCATTATCCACGTAGGGCAGCAGTGCTCCAAACTGTATTCACCAAATGCAATGAGGGTGTCACTTGATGAAAGAGGTTGTCGGGTGGGAGGAGTGGGGTGAGGGGCGATGGGGTATAGGGGAACCTCATACTTTTTGAACATAACTTTTTTATCATCTAAGTATCTTCAAAAAAACAATTAAAAAATTGATGGGTCGGGGAGTAGAGAGTGGGGTATATGGGAACCTCTTATGCTTTTTAATGTAATGTTTGTGTGGTCTCTTAACTTTAAAATAAGATAATTAAAAAAAAAAACAAAAGGTCCTCAGGCACCTCTCCTGGCAGCCAGGGTGCAGGAGAGGAACTGCTTGAGCTCACTGTTCAGCTGTGCACACGCGCCCCCATCAGGCTACCAACAGAATCACAGAAATTAAAATTTTATTTATTCACTGCTATAAGTTTGGAAGAAGGAAATGGAGCTAACTATCCAGTGCCTTGATGAGACTGCATGGAGATAACAAGAAGCAAAGTACAAGGTAAGTATACAAAAATCAATTGATTTCTCCTCCCCTGCAGTGAACAATGAAATAAAAAACAAATGCTTTTATAGTTGTAAAAACACATAATAAATTCCTTTGCTCAAACCTAAGAAAATAAGTACGTATTTCTCTCTCATAACCTATTAAAAACTTGCAAGTAGTAAAAAGTTAAATAAATGGAGAAATATTCCTGTTTCATGGTGGGTAGAGTTAATATTTTTAAGGTCTTATAGAAAATCATAGAAAGATATTTTGTATATATTTATGAACCTTTTCTACTCCTAGAAGAGCATGCAAAATGCTTAAGAAGAACAAAACTGAGCAGCCCATACTGCCTGGTTCCAATTCTTATTATAAATCTACAAAAATTGATAGAGTTTGATGTTGGTACACAGAAAAATGGGGAAAAAAGAGAGTTCATATGTAGATCCATTAAAATATGTTCAAGTGAACATAATCCTTTCAAAATATGGAAATGGAACAACTGGATAACCATATGAAAATAAAGAAAGATATAAACTTTATAGCTTACACACAAATTCTCCTAAAATAGCTTATATGTGAATGTTTAAGAAGCAAAATGATTTAAAAAAAAAAAGTGAGTTTCCAACAGAAGAATGACCTCATGCTTGCTGATGAGTTTTTAAATGCAACATCTAAAGGGTCATGAAAAGAAAAAATGGTAATGGGACTTCATTTGAAAAGTTAAAAGTTCTACTTTGTAGAAGACACTGCTAATTGAATGAAAGACCTCAATCCTGCACTAGGAGTAAGTTTTGTAAGATACATATATTTTGTACCAAAATATACAAAAGCCCTACAGAGCTCAATAAAAAGAAAACAAACCACACAACTAAGAAATTGGAAAATGGCTGAACAGACCCCTCACTAAATTAGGTATACAATTGACAAATAAGCACACATAAAGACATTTATCATTTGTCATTATTGAAAAGTAACTTAAAACAACAACGAGAGATACTACCCACCCACTGGAATGGCTAACAGCCAAAGAACAGACAATCCAACTGCTAGCAATGATGTGGGACAACGGGAACTCTCATTCCTTGCTGGAGGGAATGCAAATGGTACAGCCACTTTGGAAGACATTTTAGCATGGCTCACTAAGGTCAACTTATCTCAGCATGTGACTCATTAATCACACTCCTAGGCATGTACTCAAGTTTGTTTGACAACTAATGTCCACACACACAAAAATCCAGCACTGATATATTTATAGCAACTTTTAGTTATAATAACTACAAGTTGGAGAAACCAAGCTGTCCTTCACTAGGTGAATGGATAACCAAACTGTGGTACAACTACGCCCATATAGTTACTCAGCAGTAAAAAGGAAAGTGTTATCCTGCCACAGAAGGACATGGATGCATCACAAATTCATATTGTTAAGAGAAAGAGGCTGCTCAGTTAGGGCTACGTGATGCATGATAAGGTCACACCTGCTTGTTGATGGGGTACGATGTTAAGGGCCTCTTTGCACACAACAAAACTAGGTGCTCCAAAACCTGTGAAATTAAAAAATTCAGATATCTGCTGAACTGTCATTTTGTCTTCCTTTAAGATCTGAATTGCAGTGGGGAAAAGAAATGATATGAAGTAGTTACTCTCAAATCTCAGCATCACAAAATGAGTTAGGCCCTGGCCCAGCTGCTAGAGAGGTAAATAGACAGTTGAACAAACAGAAATATTCTTGCCATCTTGTCTCTTACATTATTGCAAGATAAAAAAATACAAAAAGCACTGTGGCAACTGTTTTGAGTTTCTTCAAGTTTCCAGAGTTAGAACAATTTCAGGACTCTGGCTCGGCCTTTCTTAGTTGAGAAATGTGGGTCCATAGTTCAACATCCTGTACTTTAGTTATAGTATCAGAAGTTAGATGAACTTGGTAGGGGTTCTTTTTATTAATGAGGGTCTGTCACCTTGATGGAGCACCACACCTTGCCAAAATGTTTCCCTCATTCCAAATAGGAATGCTGTCGATTTTAAGTCTTTGCTTCTTCTCATTCTGCATACACACCGCAGGAATGAATACTCTACATTCTGATGCTATAAGATTATTTATTCTATATATTTCAAAAAAGTGAGACTACAATACTTGTCCTTTGTGTCTGGTTTATTTCACTCAATAGGACGTCTTCCAAGTTCATCCATATTGTCACGTGTCATGAATTCATTCCTTTGTACAGCTGAATAATTATTCCATTGTATGTCTATTCTGTTATACATTTTATTTATCCATCCATTGAGGGAAACTTGTGTTGCTTCCATCATTTGGCAATTGTGAATAGTGCTGCTATGAACATCGGTGTTCAAATATCTTTTTGAGATGCTGCTTTCAATTCTTTGGGGTATATATCTAGTAGTCCAGTTGCCAGATCTTTTGATAATTCTACGTTTTGCTTTCAGAGGAGCCATCAATCTGTCATCCATGGTGGCTACACCATTTTGCATTGCCACATCCCTCCAACACTTTTACTTTCCATGTGGTTTAATAAAATAAGAGGTGGCCAATTCACGTGTAAGAAGGACGCTCCCTGGAGGCTCCCTTCTGACAGCAGGCCCGGGAAGCAAATGCTGAGAGGGCAGGGCCACATGGGGAAGGAGACTCGCTCACCAGTCACCTCAGGAGAGACCCCCATCTGGGAAGACTTGGATTAGAGGGGGACCAATGTCTCCACAGAAAATCCATGAAATTTTCAGAAACTGCCAGTCCCAACAGATTTCTCCCAAGATCCTCTGACTGTCATGCAGGTCAATTTGGTGAGACGCTGCAGAAGTCCAGTGCCCCTGCTTGCCTTGAGGAAAGGGGAAACCAGGGGCGGGGGGGGAGGCTTCCTGTGATGCCTGTGGCAGGATCCTGTTTCCCAAGGGCAGAAAGAAACACTTAGGAGAATGAGCCCACCAGGCTGTGGGTACAGGAGCCCTCTATTGGCATGGCGCCCACCATTGTGCCTGACATGCTCTGTGCAGGGGACGGGTGAGGTCAGGGCACAGCTTGATCCTCTGGGCTTGCTGTAGGTCCAGGTGGGGCTCTGAGATGCCAGAGCACAGGGGCTGGTCTCCTTTGCCTGACATCAGCCACATCCCTTTCATTAATGCACTTTCTATTTATACAAAGAGCAAAGCAAGAGAGCCCTGTTGCATAGAGCCTTGCTGGTCTCCCCCATGACAGCCCAATGACAGTCTTCCCTGTGACATCAGGACAGCTTCCCTGAGGACCCCAATACAGCCTCCTCTGGCTCTCCTTTCAGAGCTAAGCTCCTTAGAAACAGTCCCATGCAGTCTCTCTCCAGAGGGACATCTCTATTTCAGCCCTCGGTGTGTCTGAACTTGCTGAAGCCTAGCCAACCACTCCAGTGGAACAACTCTCCTATGGGTATTCCAATTACATTCAAATTCTCACATGCAAAGGCCACTTTCTTTATCATGCTTGAACTTTCCTTCCTGATTTTTCAGCAGTTTTACAGATTTGATTATGTCTTCCCCTTCTGCTATCTTGGCTTCACCAGGCTTGGGCTTGGGGCTCCCTGCTAATTTTCTTTCATACATCTCAGTGTCCTCTTCCTCTGTTAACTGTTTACATGTTGATGCTCCACAAGGTTCAATCTTCTTCTCATTTTCCTTCTCATTCACCCTAGTCTATTTCAGTGACCACATCCAAACCTATTGTTTCAAGCGGGATGCCAAGGACGCTTAACTTTTCATATCTAGCCCAGATCTCTCTCCTGAGTCCCACATGTGAATTTCTCACTTGTCTTTCATAAATCCCTGAAACTAAGGCTGTTACCCCACAGTTCTACACCATTTTCTTTTTCAGCATGAATGTCACCACGCCATGCTCAATTCTCTAAGCCAGAAACCAGATGATTTCCTTTATATTTCCCACTCTATCATTCTGAAATACAATTAGTCTGAAATTGTGTCAATACTACTTCCTAAATATATCTTCTCAATTCCACCCCACCTCCCCATTTCTCATTGTAGACTTGGTCCAGTATTTCATCACTGATAGCCGGGATTATTGTCACAAGCTTCCAAATATTTTCTCCACTTCCGGTCCAGCCTCCTTCAAACTTATCTTCTACACTGCAGCTAGGACATGATAAAATGCAAAATATTTCTTATCTAAAACCATTCAATTATTTATATGGTTTGCATAATAAAATTCAAATCCTTCCAGCATTTTAGAACAGAAATTTCCAAACTGGCCATGATCCACCTCTACGACTCATCTGTGAACCACCCTACAGAATTATCTTACACTAAAGGTCAGCATATTCTAAAGTGTTCCAAGGAGCACTTGTTTCAGATATTAATAAAATTCTGGTCTAATAAGTTTGTGAACACGGGGAAATGGACTTAAACACAGTGATGGGCAGGGAGTGTAAACTATAATGTAAACTATAATATACTTTAGTGGCAATGCTCCAAAATGTGTTCATCAATTGTAATAAATATACCACACTAATGGAGGATGTTGTTAATGTGGGAAAATGTGGAAAGGGTTGGGAGTGGGACATATCAGAATCCCCTCTATGTTTTTTTGTAACATTTATGTGGTCTAAGTATCTTTTTTTAAATTTAAAAGTATATTTAAAAAAATAAAAACAGTAATGGGCGTTGGAGATATCCAAATAAGGAACAGAGAAGATACAGTTTGAGTACTGAACTCGTTTTTCACTGAATAGCTACTAACATCTGAAGGCATTCAGTTTGGGAAATGTTACTGAAAGCATTTGGGAAAACCTAAAGTTCCAACAATATGCTCTACTCTCCTATTTCTTCACCTCTGCCTGGTGAGACATCCATTCATTCAGTCATTCATTTGTTCATACACTCCAAAACAATCACTGGAAATCAACTAGTATATGCTTTACATTCAGGGGGAGAATACACTCCTGGGGAGCCAAACTTTGTAAACATATGATTAAAGCAGTCAGGATAAGTGCTCTGAATTTTGGAGCATAGTGTAAGGACTTGAGTTTGGCAGGTCAATCGACAGCAAGCTTTCCCCCTCCTCCTTGACAGGGATATCCCTCAGATAGGTGTCAATGTTTTGTTTGTTTTTTTTACTTTAGGTATTAAATCGAATCTTAGGTGTTAAATGAGCATATATTTACAGGTGTCATATCTTTCCCTTAGGTTGATCCTTGTATTGTTATGAAATCTCCCTCTCTGTAGAGGTGTAGGTAAAGTATATGTACATGTCATGAAAGCTAAGTTGGTATCAAATGAAATATGATTTTATATATTCTGGATGTTGCATTTTAACCCCATGGAAAACACAGGAAAAGGAAATGACAATATATCCATATGGGAAAAGGAATGCAATCAATGTGGTACAGTTCAAAACATCCAATACATATAATAGTAGGAAAAAAGGGTTGTGTTGAAAATGAATTGTTACCTTGGGACAAACTTTCTAGATAGAGTTAAGAAATTCATAAAAATAATAATTTGAAAGAGTGGCAGAGTAAACTAGGCTGATGGGACAGAAGTGATGGTGAGATTATCCCAGATAGATTTTTTAATTATGTTCATGTACCTAATCAAGAAATCTAATATATTTTAATAAAATGCAGATTTCTGGTTCTCCACACCAAATCACTGATAAAAATATCTGGGTATAAGGTATAGAAAATAGTATTTTAAATATGTTTCCTACAAGATTTTCATGTATGATGAAGATCGAACATTTCTGTTGGGAGACTGTAATGAATTCAATAATTGAAAGGTGCAGAATCCCTGACATAAGTCATATATATTGGCTTCTTCATTTTCCACTGACCACTAAAATATTACATACCTGGGCCAGAGCTTAACCTCCTGCCTCAATGTCTTTATCAAGTGATACTTTATAATTATAGTTTTGTTTTTTATTTACCAAGAAAGGGTTCTTATTTGCTAAAAAAATATATATCTTTTTTATTATTGTTCGTTTTTATTCATTGTCTCTAATAACAGTTCTGTTATTTAATTATCCCTGTAAAAGCTACCACTTTCAGCATTCTTGCAACAGGAAAACTTTTTCTTAAGAATGGAATGTTTTCTTCTCTGTGAAAAACAAATGTGTAATTGCTTTGTAGCCTGAGAGACTATTGAACACAAATGAGGAAAGCAGGGCTGCTCTGATGGAAGGGGCTGAGGGTGAGAACTGTGTACTCTGTTTCCTCCATGACTCCTGCACTAATTTCCTAGCTGCTGTAATGGATTCCATGTAATGGGTTGGCTTACCAGCAGGGATTTACAGACTCAAGGTTTCAGAGGCTAGAAGGCGTGCTTCCTCCCAGAGTCAGTACTTCTATCTCACCAGCAATCTTGGTGCTCCTTGGCTTTTCTGTCTTGTGCTGATGCGTGTGGCTGCATCTTCTCCTTTCTCTTCTGGGCTCCCTTGCCTTCCAGCTTTAGGCTGCTCCCAGAGCTTCCTTTCCCCATCCATTTGCTTTGCTTATAAGGACTTCAGCCACACTGGATTAAGGCCCATATATTCAAAGGTCCTATTGACAAAAGCGTTCACATCCACAGACCAGGGGTTGGAAGCTGAACATACCTTTTGTGGGGGACATTATGCAATCCCCAACACCAATGATACCCTCTGACCACTCTCCTTTCCAATGGGACCCAGAAAGCAAACAAAAAATCATTAAGTGAAAAATCACTTTGGAAATCAGTATTTCAAATGTCCACAATTCTCACTTTGCTCTGAACACTAAGAAATTCAGTCAAATTTGATACAATTTGTATTAACTCTCTTTGTGAGAATGTTTACTTTTGCCTCCTTTATGGCTTTAACTTCTTTAGTGCTTAAGTTTCCAGAGAATTTCATAATTATTTCTATAAATATGTATTTGTGCATATACTAAAAAATTGCGGTCACCCCTCGGGCTGAAGTGTGGCCTGGCGGGGGAGCGGCCGCGGCAGGCCAAGCCGCTGCCCCCATAATAGGGTGGCTGGTCGGCCTCACTGCCACCCCTGAAGGAAGCTTGGCATGGGCACAGAGTGCCCTCGGGTCTCCCCTTCTCAGCAGCCATGCTTCCGTGGCCACCCCTCCTCCCAGATGGCGCCACACGATGCCTGTGGGGTGGCACCCTTCTTCTTCTTTCTCCCTGCGCAGGCGCAGAGCGGAAAATTCCAGTCTGCCCTTTTCCCCTCCCCCGACAGCAGCAACAGCCAGGCGTGGGCGAAAAATCCAGTCTGCCCTTTTCCCTCCCCCCCCGACAGCAGCAACAGCCAGGCATGGGCGGGAAAACTCAAGTCTGCCCTCCACCCCAGCAACAGCAGCCACCAATCCCTAAACCCTGCCCCTTCCCCCAGCAACAGCAACAGCCAATCCCTAACCACCACCCCTCCCCCGTCCGGCGTCCGGTACTGCCCACTGACCTTTCGCCGGCAACCAATCAGAATAGGGTGTGGCTTCAACCAATCAGTCTTCCCCAGCCCCTATAAAACTGTTGCCTCTCCCTCAATAAAGTGGACTTGCGTGTTTACCTTGTCTCCATGGTAGTTCTTCTGCCGTGCGCCCTCCAGTCCTGAGAGCCCCCGACAAGGGCCTGGCCTCCCTTGTCCCCAGTTTGTCACCTGCTTCTCCAGGCGACCCCTTCATCGCCTGCTTCTCCGGGCGACCCCTTCATCGCCGGCTTCGCTGGGCGACCCCGTCAGCTGAACCGCGCAACCCCTTGTGAGACCGATCCCTGGTCTGCTGCCGGACCAACCCCTGGTCCCAAGTGGGACCAACCCCTCGTCCCAAGTGGGACTGACCCCTCATCCAGAGCTGGACTGACCCCTCGTCTGCAGCCAGACCCCACCTCTACCGACCAAGCAAGCCACCGCAAGAAACCATTATGGAAAGATGGGGTACAAATAGTCCGAATACATAGTCATTACTGTTATCTTTATTGAAATCTTGTGAACTCAAATGGCTTCCATTACTTTACACTGGTTCTTCTGGGAAGATGGCAAACTAGCAAGACAGAGGACTCTTTTCTCTTCCAGAAAAATAGCTAGAGGACAGGCAGCAATGGCCTGGAAAGAAACTTCTAGGGTTCAGGACCCGCGGGGAAGCCTGGACACCACCCAGCAGAGAGAGGGGCAATGGAAAAGAACCATGGTGGCAAAACTGTGAGTACATGCTGCAGCTGCCAGGATCCACCCCACCATTTAGACTTTGAATTCTCAGGCCTCAGGGCCACTGGCTACAAAGGGGGACCCACCTCCCAGAAGTGAGGAAAGAGCAACACAGCCTAAGGCTGGCTGCTTTTGCCTGACACCTTTGGTCTGCTGTGCCCTTGAGCTCCTGCAGGCTGGGCAGGGCCCTGCTATTGTTTTCCTGGGAGCCAGCAGGGGACTAAAGAGATCCAGGACTAAGGAGAGCTGACCCTCTCAATCGCCCTCTCTATTGACCAGGACAGACTGTTTGAATTAGGAGGCTCTTAGCCTCCAGGCAGGATCCTCTATCGCAGTGATCTGGCCTGGTGGATGCAAACACACTCAGACCAGGCTTTGAACTGAAGGGCTGACAAGGAGTGCCATCTGCTGGTGGACCAAGGAAAAGTATGCGGGGAACACAGTAAATAAGCAAGAGAGGCATTTTCTGGTCTTTACAGCCTCCCTCCCCAAGGCCCTAGGAAGCAGGTCTGCAACACATTACTCTGCTCAGGGCCCAGATCTTAGCAACTAACAGGAACAATCCTAAAGACCCATAACAATTTAACCAGGAATCAATGACACCAGTAATACACAGCCTCCTGCCACTAAACCCATATGAAAGAAAAGTGAGCATCTGAGTAAACTCACCATCCAAATCACATGCCTAGACACCAGGGAAAAGTTACAAGTCATTCTGAGAAAAGAGAAGAAATGACCCAAGAAAAGGAATCTATCAAAGTCCCCAGAAGATACACAGGATTTCAGACAACTAACAAAGGAGATGCACACAAATTTCCAAAATCAAATTAATGCATTGAATTGATATGGATAAAAAGATAAAAGATATCAAGAAGACACCAAGTGGGCACAAAGAAGAAATTGGAAGCCTGAATAGAAAAGTAACAGAACTCATGGGAATGAAAGACACAATAGTGGGATAAAAAACAAATTAGAGGGCAGCAGTTGTAGCTCATGTGGTTGAGGATCTACTGCCCATGTACGAGGTCTCAGGTTTGATCCCTGGCACCTTCTAAAAACAAACAAATGAAAAAATGAACTCTCACTGTGGAGCAGATGTAGCTGAGTGGTTGGGCATCTGCTTACAATTCACAAGGTCCTGGGTTCAATTCCCAGTACCTCCTAAAGAGGAAACAAACAAAACAACAACAACAAAACATTAGAGGCATACAACAGCAAGTTTGAAATGACAGAAGAAACCATAAGTGATGCAGAAGACAGAACAGCAGAAATGGAAAAGAGAAAAGAACAAAGAAAAGAATGTGAAAATTTGAGCTAGGTCTCAGGGAGTTGAATGATAACAGAAAACACAACCACATGCATGTCATGCCAGTTCCAGAAGGGGAAGAGAAGGGAAAAGGGGCAGAAAGAGTATCTGAGGTAATAAGAGCTGAAAATTTCCCAACCCTCATGAAAGTAATGACCTTGCGTGTCCAGGAAGCACAGTGTACCCCAATCAGAATAAATGTGAATTACCTACTCCAATAGGTCTATTCAGATTCATAGTAGGTCTAACAGGACTTCTCCAACTGCCAAATGTCAAAGATAAAGAGAAAATTCTGACAGCAGCCATGGAGAAGCAAACTACCACATACAATGGATGCCCAGAAAGAGTTATTGTGGATTTCTCATCAGAACTTGGAGAAGAGAAGACAATGGCATGATATAACTAGGATATTAAAAGAGAAAAACTGCCATCTAAGAAATCTTTATCCAGCAAAACTGGCCTTCAAATATGAAGGTGCGTTTAAAATGCAAGGAAAACAGAAATTAGGAGAATTCATAACAATGATTCCATTTTGTAGGAAATATTAAAGGAAGCTTTACCACCTGACAGAAAAAGACAGGAGACAGAGGTTTGGAAGAGATTATAGAAGAAAGAATAGCAGAAAGGATAATCAAGAGAGCAAAAATACAGACAGAAATAAGACATGACATATGAAAACCAAAGAATAAAATGATAGAAGCAAATAATGCATTTACCATAATATCATTGAATGTGAATGGATTAAACTCCCCCATCAAAAGGTATAGGCTGGGAAGCAGACACAGCTCAACTGCTAGAGCATCTGTCTACCACATGGAGGGTCCAGGGTTCAATCCCCAGGGCCTCCTGACCTGTGCGGTAAGCTGGCCCACGTGCATTGTTGCTGCACTCAAGGAGTGCCCTGCCATGCATGGGATCCCTGCATAGCAGTGCCCCACATGTAAAGAGAGCGCCCCACAAGGAGAGCCGCCCCATGTGAAAAAAAAAGTGCAGCTCGCCCAGGAGTGGCACTGCACACAGAGAGCTGACACAGCAAGATGACACAACAAAAAAAGAGACAGTTTTCCACTGCTGCCAGATAATGCAAGCAGACACAGAAGAACACACAGCAAATGGACACCTAGAGCAGAAATGGAGAGGGAAGGGGATAGAAATAAAATAAATCTTAAAAAAAAGATACAGGCTGACAGAATGGATGGAAAAACATGAGCCATCCATGTGCTGCCTACAAGAGACTCACCTTAGAACCAGGGATAAAAACTGCCTGAAAGTGAAATCTTTGAAAAAGATATTCCATGCTAACAGTAACCAAAAAAGATCATGTCCTCTACACAAGTAAAAGAAAAAACCTGCAAACTTTGATGAGCGATTCTGCAGTTCTTTGGGATTTGAGGGTTCTATGACAATGGAAAGAGGCCACTGCCTCTTGTGGTTTAGAAAAGCCTGAGAGAAGAGAGAGAAGAGGCAGGAGGAGGAGGGGGAGGAGGGGGAGGAGGAACTGGAGGGAGGAGGGAGAAATGGGACATAAAGAATGGCAGCGAAGGTTCATGTGGTCAGAGAGGACCCTGCAAAGGCACTAGTAGAACAGGGGAAGCTTAAGTGAGCTAGGAGAAAACCCTCTGACCAGGTTCTGGACTAGAGCAGAAAAGAAAAATGCTTTAATTTGTTCTAGTGATGAAGACTAGCAAGAGACTTGCTCACTTGCAAAATTCCTTTTTCCTCCTAATTCACTCTTGAGTATGTCTGTGTTGATAATACTTGTTTAACTTAATACCCTAGCCTTTAGCCATTTTTAGAACTAGAGAATCCTATTCCTTGAACACGAACCAGTCAGGATTTTTGTGGCTCCTTTCCAATGTAGGCACACCTTGTTCTTTTGGATGGCATGGAACTCTACCATCAGCAGGTGACAACTCAGAACAGTGCAGGTGAGAGAGATAGTAGAAAGAAAGTGTTCCTTTCAAGCACCAAAGAGCATTATGATTGAGAGTTTCTTTTTCCTCCACTTCACATTATATTTTTTTGTTAGGTGAAAGTGACATAACATAAAATTAACAATTTTAACAGTACATTCTGTGGCATTTAGCACATTCACTATGTTGTGCATCAAATTTATCTAATTTCAGAACATTTTTATCCACTCTGAAGGAAACCTCATAGATCCAAAGGGAGTTCTTCCGCCTTCCCCACTCCCCTCAACCCCTGCCAGCCATTAATCACCGTTTTGT
Organism: Dasypus novemcinctus; assembly: GCF_030445035.2. Lineage (NCBI taxonomy): Eukaryota > Metazoa > Chordata > Mammalia > Cingulata > Dasypodidae > Dasypus > Dasypus novemcinctus. The sequence continues at coordinate 103,642,068 of NC_080687.1, read as the reverse complement.
CTCTCTTTATTTGCATAGTATAGTGGGGGATGGGGGTGTGGGAACCTCATTTTTTTAATGTAACATTTTTTGTGCTCAAGGTAGCTTAAAAAAAAGGCAAGTAAAACTTTTTTTCAAGTTTCCATTTATATGATAGTTTTTTGACATTACAGGAATAATCTGTTCAGAGTGATTACACAAGTCCTGAAAGATGAGTTACTGACAGCTTGTCCCAAGTATTGCTCTAAAATATTCCAAGTGTTGATTCACTTATAATCATAGCATTTCATAGGTCTTAATTTCCCTTGAAGAGTTTCCACTTTAAAATCCTGTGTACCTTGGGAAACTACAATAATTCTGTTCATTTTAACTATTTTTATCATCTTGGGTCCTAGAATCATGACCTTTAGTTGAAAAGGAGCCAGTAACCATCTGTTTACAATGAGACTCCCCGTTCCCCCCCACCCAACGCACCCCCTGCTGCCCTTTATTGCGCTGCGCCCTGAGCGTCAGTCTTCTTTGATGCAGAAGAATATTGATCTCACAATAGGGGGCGCCGGCAGCTCTTCCCGGGAGGGGTCCCCACTCCTGGCCAGGGGGACCTGCGTGGCTGCCAGGCGCTAGCCGGATCTCGGGGGTGCGGAGACCCTCCTCCCGGAGGACGCAGGTAGGGGCCCCGAAGTCTAGTGGGACGGGAGCGCGCAGGAGCCCCGAGTGCGCGTGGGTCCGCCTCGGGCCGCGGCGGGGGCGGGGCTCCTGGCAAGGGCGTGGCCGGCGCTCAGCCCTGCTGCTGGCCGCGCAGCCGCATCCCCACCGCTTAGCCCCGCCCCTGGGCGTTCAACCCGCCCCGAGGCCCCGCCCCGAGGCCCCGCCCCCGAGTCCCCGCCCCCCGAGCCCCCCGAGGCCCCGCCCCCAGGCCCCGCCCCCCGAGGCCTCGTTCGTGTCTGACCGTTGACCTGGTGCTGCGGCCGGCTGAGGCGCCGCGGGGCCCCCGGTGTGCGGTGTGCGGGGATCCCCGCGGGGGGCGCTTAGTGAGCGCCGGCCCGGACCCCTCAGGCGGAGCGCGCGGCCCCTCCTCAGACGCCCGCCTGCGCCGGCTCGGAGCCCGGGACGTGTTTGGCGCCACCTGGCGGCGGCGGGGCGGGCGGCGGGGAGCGCCCGCGGGCCTGCGGGCGGGGCGGGGCGCGGGGCTGCGGGGCCGCCGGCAGCGCGGAAAAGCGGGCGAGCGGCGGTCCCCGCGCTGCGCTGAGGGCGCGCCCGGCCCGCGGCCGCCCAAGCTCCCGCTCGCTGGACGGTTGTGCGCGGCGGCCCCGCAGGCCCTGCCCTCTGTGTGCGGTTTGTCGCCAGGGGCGTGGGGGCGCCCTTGGCGGGGCGAGCGGGGGCGTGGGCGGGGGGCTCGGGCCTGCTTCAGTCTTTGGCATTTTTCCAGACACGGATAACTTGTTCATCTGTGACAGTTACTGGAGTGCAGTTACCTAGTTAGAGCTGCACAGCTGTTTACCATGTACCACCTCCTCTCATCCAAGCCCCGGGTGACAGGCGTTTGTATGTTTCTCCAGTTTTGGCGGCCGTCAACTTGCCGTGAACTTGCCGGGGGCATCATGGTACAGCAAGTCGTCGTGGATAGATACCGCGGAGTGGAACTAGCAACAATGATGTAAGTTTATATTTTTAAGAAACTGACAAAATGTTTCCCAAAGTGGTAGCACCTTTTGGCATTCTCACTAGCAATGTAGGAGGACTCCCGGGTTTCCACATCTTCGTGAACAGTTGGTATTATCTTTCTTGATTTTAGCCATTTTACTATGTCTATATGATAAGTCATAGCAGATTTCATTTTGTATTTCCCTACTGGTGAAAGAATTGAATGTTTCTTCTCTGGTGAAAGTGTTATTTACATAGATTCCCATTTTTAAGTGCTGTTTGTCATTTTTTTTAACATCATTTTTATCGATACGTATCAACAAAGCATACATACAGTTCACCGCACAATCAGTGGTGTTTGACACCATCACATAGGTGTGCATTCATCATCTCAATCTTACTAGCGCATTTTCTTAATTTCAATAATAATAAAAAGGTAAATCCATCCCTTCTCCATCTGTGCTTCCCCTACTGTTTACAGCTCCCCTTTTTGGCTATTCTTGCACAGATACTTTTATTCCCCCCTCTATAAAATCATTTATAGTTACATTTTATATAAATGGAATCATACAGTATGTTATGTAACATATTTAGTTCATAGCGATCCCGTATTTATTGTATTTGTCCTTTTGTGTCTGGTTTCCTTCACTCAACATAATGTCCTCCAGTTTCGTTGACGTTGTCAAATGTTTTAGGACTTTTTTTTATTTTAAGAGTTATTTTTTATTTATTACTCTCCCCTTCCCCACCCCACCCCAGTTGTCTGCTCTCTGTGTCCATTTTCTGTGTGTTCTTCTTGTGTCCACTGGTATTCTTATCAGTGACACCCAGAATCTGTGCCTCATTTTGTTGCGTCATCTTCTTCTGTCAGCTCTCCGTGTGTGTGGCACCACTCTTGGGCAGGCTGCACTTCCTTTCGCACTGGGCGGCTCTCCATATGGGGCGCACTCCTTGCACATGGGGCTCCTCTATGCGGGGGACACCCCTGCGTGCCACAGCACTCCTTGGGAAAATCAGCACTGTGCGTGGGCCAGCTCATCACACAGATCAGGAGGCCCTGGGTTTGAACCTTGGACCTCCCATGTGGTAGGCAGACGCCCTGTCTGGCCAAATCTGCTTGCCTATTTCTTCTTAAGTACTGGATAATATTCCATTGTGGGAATATACCACTGTTTGTTTATCTATTTGTCAGTTGATGGACACCTGGCTTCTTTCCAGCTTTTGACATCATGACTAGCACTGCTATGAACAGTGGTGTGCAGATGTGTATTTTTATCACTGCTTTCAATTCTGGGTGTAGACCCAATAGTGATAGTGCTGGGTCGCTGGCAAATCTATATTCAACTTCTTTTTTAAAAATATATATATATTTATTTATTTATTTCCCCTCATCCCCACCCTGCCCCAGTTGTCTGTTCTCTATGTCTATTTGCTGCATCTTCTTCTTTGTCCGCTTCTGTTGTTGTCAGTGGCGTGGGAATCTGTGTTTCTTTTTGTTGCGTCATCTTTTGTGTCAGCTCTCCGTGTGTGCAGCACCATTCTTAAGCAGGCTGCACTTTCTTTTGCCCTGGGCAGCTCTCCTTATGGGGTGCACTCCTTGCACGTGGGGCTCCCCTATGCGGGGGACACCCCTGCGTGGCAGGGCACTCCTTGTGCACGTCAAAACTGCATGTGGGCCAGCTCCACACGGATCAAGGAGGCCCGGGGTTTGAACTGCGGACCTTCCATGTGGTAGAGGGATGCCCTAACCACTGGACCAAGTCTGCTTCCCTATATTCAGCTTCTTTAGGAACTGCCCAACAGTCCTCCACAGTGGCTGTACCATTCTGTATTTCCACCAATTGTGAGTAAGAGTTCCTGTCTCTCCACATCCTCTCCAACATTTGTAGTTCTCTGACTTTTTAATAGTGGCCATTCTGATTGGTGTAAAAAGATATCTCTTAGTTATGATTTGCATTTCCCTAATCATTACTCATATTGAACACTTTTTCATGTTTTTTCTTGCCATTTGTTTTTCTTCTTTGGACAAATATCTATTCATGTCTTTTGCCCATTTTTTAATTGAGTCTTTTTTAATTTTTGAGTTGTAACGTCTCTTTACATATCATGGATATTAATCCCTTATTGGACATGTGATTTCCAAGTATTTCCTTCTGCTGAGGCAGCTGCCTTTACACCCTTTTGACAAAGTCCTGTGAGGTATACACGTGTTTAATTTTGAGGAGGTCCCATTTATCTATTTTTTCTTTTTTTTCATGTGCTTTGGGTGTAAGGTCCAAGAAACCACCATGTAGCACAAGGTCTTTAAGATGTTTCCCTACACTTTCTTCAGCTGTTTTTTTTTTTTTTTTAAGATTTGTTTATGTATTTCTCTCCCCTTCCCCCCCTCCCACCCTGGTTGTCTGTTCTCCATGTGTATTTGCTGCATCTTCTTCTTTGTCCACTTCTGTTGTTGTCAGCGGCATGGGAATCTGTGTTTCTTTTTGTTACATCATCTTACTGTGTCAGCTCTCCGTGTGTGCAGTGCCACTCCTGAGCAGGCTGCACTTACTTTCGTGCTGGGCGGCTCTCCTTATGGGGCACACTCCTTGAGCATGGGGCTCCCCTACACAGGGGACACCCCTGCGTGGCACGGCACTCCTTGCGCACATCAGCACTCTGCATGGGCCAGCTCCACACGGGTCAAGGAGGCCCGAGTTTGAACTGCGGACCTCCCATATGGTAGACAGATGCCCTAACCACTGGGCCAAGTCTGCTTCCCTCTTCAAGCAGTTTTATTGTAGATATAAAAGTTTTCCTTTTATATCTAGGTCTCTGATCCATTTTGTGTTGATTCTTGTATGGGATGTAAGATAGGGGTTCCATTCCATTCTTTTGATTATAGATATCCAGGTCTCCCAGCACCATTTATTGAAGGGACTTTTTCCCCATTAACATGGACTTGGTAGGTGTCTGAAAAACTAGTTGACCGTGGAGGTGAGGGTTTATTTCTTGACTCTAAATTCTATTATACTAATCGACGAGTCTCTCTTTATGCCGGTGCCTTGCTGTTTTGACCACTGTAGCTTTGTAATATGTTTCAAGGTCTGGCAGTGAAATTCCTCCCACGTTGCTCTTCTTTTTTTAGAATGCTTTTGATTACTTGGGTGCCTTTTCCCTTCCAAATGAATTTGGTAATTGCCTTTTCTATTTCTGTCAATTAGGCTGTTGGAATTTTGATTGGCATTACATTGAGTCTATAAATCAATTTAGGTTGGATTGATATCATCACGATATTTAGTCTTAGAGTACATGAACACGGAGTGTCATTCCATTTGTTTAGGTCATTTTAAATTTCTTTTGCCACTGTTTTGTAGTTTTCCACGTCTAGGTCCTGTACTTCTTTGACTAAGTTGTTCCCTACATATTGAGTCTTTTTGTTGCTATTGTAAATGGAATCTTCCCCCTGATTTCTTCTCAGATTGTGTAATACTACTGTACAAGAACACTGATTTCTGCATGTGGATCTTGTATTCTGCCACTTTGCTGAACTCATTTATTATCTCAAGTAGCTTTGTTGTAGACATTTCTGAATTTTCTAAATATAGGATCATGTCATCTGCTGGTAGTGCAAGTTTTATGTCCCCTTTTCCTATTTGGATGCCTTTAATTTTTTTTCTTCTCTAATTGCTCTAGCTAGAACCTGTAGTACAATGTTGAATAGCAATGGTGATCGGGGGCATCCTTGTCTTGTTCCTGATCTTAGGTGGAAAGCTTTCAACCTTTCCCCACTGAGTACAATGTTGGCTGTGGGTTTTTCATATATGCCTTTTATCCTATTGTGGCATTTTCCTTCTCTTCATACCTTTTGAAGTGTTTTTTTACCAAGAAAGAATGCTGGGTCCTGTCAAGTGCCTTTTCTGTGTCTATTGTAATCATCATGTTTTTTCCCTTCAATTTTTTTTTAATGTGGCGTATTATGTTGATGGCTTTTTAATGTTGAGCTAGCCTTGCATACCAGGAACAAATCCCCCTTGGTCGTGATGTGTAAGTCTTCGATAATGCTGCTGGATTCAATTTGTCAATATTTTGTTGAGAATTTTTGCATCTCTGTGTTCATTGAAGAGATGAGTCTGTACTTTTCTTTCCATGTAGTGTCTTTATCTGGCTTTGGTGTTAGGGTGATGTTGGCTTCATAAAGGGAGTGGGGTAATTTTCCCTCCTCTTCATCATGTTGGAAGAGTTTAAACAGGATTCTTGTTAATTCTTTTTGAACTGCTTGGTAGAATTCATCTCTGAAGTCATCTGGTCCTGAGCTTTTCCTTGTTGGGAGGTGTTTGATGATGAATTCAGTCTCTTTAAATGTGGTTGGTTTGTTAATTCTTGTATTTCTTGTAGCGTCAGTGTAGATTGGTTGTGCCTTTCTAGGAATTTGTCCATTTCTAGGTTGTCATTGTTGGCATACAGTTTCTCATAGTATCGTCTTTTGATTCTTTTTATTTCTGTGAGGTCAGTCATTACTTCCCTCCTTGCATTTCTGATTGTATTTATTTGCCTATTTTTCTCCTTTGTTAATCTTGCTAGCGATTTGTCAATTTTACTGACCTCAAAAAGCAGCTTTTGGTTTTGATTTTATCTATTTTTTTGTTGTTGTTGTTCTCAATTTCATTTATCTCTGTTCTAATCTTTATTATTTCTTTCCTTCTGCTTGCTTTGAGGATTGGTTTGTTGTTCTTTTTCCATTTTCTCTAGGTGTTCAGTTAAGTCTTTGAGTTTAGCTCTTTCTACTTTTTTAACAGGTGTTGAGGGCTATAAATTTCCCTCTCCAGACTGGCTTTGCTGTATCGGTTGCTGTTTTGGTAATTTGTGTTCTCATTTTTATTTGTCTACACATTTACTGATTTCACTTGCAATTTCTTCTTTGATCTACTGATCATTTAAGAGTGTGTTGTTTAGACTCCACAAGTTGCAAAGTTACCTTTTTTGTGTCTATTCTTGATTTCCAATTTTGTTCCATTATGCTCTAAGAAGGTCCTTTGTATAATTTCAATCTTTTCATATGTATTGAGACCGGCAGTGTGCCCTACATGTGGTGTATGCTGGTGAAGGATCCATGGGCACCTGAGAAGAATGTATAATGTGCTGCGTTTGGATGCAGCATTCTGTGTGTCTGTTAAGTCTAACTCATTTATTCTTTAAGTTCTCTGTTTCCTCGTTGATCTTCTGTCCAGTTGTTCTGTCTCATAATGTGAGTGGTGTATTAGACTCTCCAGTGATTATTGTACAGATGCCTGTTTCTCCCTTCAGTTTTGACAGAGTTTGTCTTATGTATTTTGGGGCACCCTGGTTAGGTGCATAAATATATCTTCCTGGTGGGTTGGCCTTTTTGTTAATATATAATGACCTTCTCTGACTCATAACTTTTTTTCACTTCAAGTTTGTTTTGTCCAATAATAGTATAGTTGTCCCTGCTCTTTTTTGGTTACTATTTGCATGGAGTGTCTTTTTCCAACTTTTTACTTCTAGCTGGTTTGTATTCGTGAGTCAAAGGTGGGTCTCTTATAAGCAGCATATGGATGGCTCATGTGTTTATTATCCATCCTGTCAATCTATATCTTTTGTTTGGTGCATTTAATCCATTAACAATCGATGATAGGACTGGAAATGCATTGTTTACTTCCTACAATTTATTCTTTGCTTTTCATGTGTCATGTCATATTTTGGTCTGTCTTTTTTCTCTTGGTTATCCTTTCTGCTCTTCTTTTTTCTCTACTCTCCTACAGGCTTTTCTCTTCTTTTTCTTTCAGGCTCTATGGCTTCCTTATTATTTTCTGCAATTTGGATTCTTTTTTACAAACTCTCTTAGTTTCTGTTTGTGGATATTTTATACTCACCTTCATATTTGGAGGACAGTTTTGCTGGGTGCAGACTTCTTGGCTGGCAGTTTTTCTCTTTCAGTCTCCTAATTCCACCGTAACCACTGTCTTCTCACCTGCATGGTTTCTGATGAGAAATCCACACTATTACTGGGCATCCCTTGTATGTGATGATTTGCTTCCCTTACTGCTCTCAGAATTTTCTCTTTATCTTTGACATTTGACATTCTGAATAATATATGTTTTGGAGTATGTCTATGTGGATTTATTCTGATTAGGATAAGGTGGGCTTCTTAGACATGCAGGATCATTCCTTTTGTGAGCGTTGGGAAATTTTAACTATTCCCTTAAATACTCTTTCTAATCCTTTTCCCTTCTCTTCTCCTTCTGGAACTCCCATGACATGTATGTTGTTGTGTTTTCTGTTGTCATTCATCTCCCGGGCCTCTGCTCAATTTTTTTCTGCATTTTTCCTCCCTTTGTTCTTTTCTCTCTTCAATTTCAGCTGTTCTGTGTTTGGTATCACTTATACTTTCTTCTGTCCTTTCAAGTCTGCCTGAAATTGTTGTAGACCTTTAATGTGTTTTTGATGTCACCTATTGTGTCTTTCATTCCCATGAGCTCTGTTGCTTTTCTGTTCCATATTTCAAATTCTATTTTTGCTTGGTCAATGTCGTCTTGATGTCATTCATCCCTTTAGCCATATTGTCTTTCAACTCATGAATTTAGTTTTGGAAATTGGTACGCATCTCATTAATTAGTTCTCTCAAATCCTGCATCTCTTCTGGGACTTTGATATATTCCTTTTCCTGGGCTATGTCTTCCATTTTCTTCTTCTGGCTCATAAATTTTTGCTGATTCTAGGCACCTGATTTGTATGTAGTTTCCTCAAATGCTCAATTTCTTTGTCTTTTGTTGGGATTTTGTGGCAGGAGGCAGTGTGTTACTGTTGCTCTTTGATTCTTGATTCAGCCTGGATCATTAGGGTTGTCCCTGTTAGTTGCTCAAAGGTGAACTCTGCACCCAGTAATGGGTTGCAGACCTACTTCCTAGGGCCTTGGGAGGAAAGCTATAAAGGTCAGAAAAGGCCTCATTTATTTTTTATTTTCTCACATGTACTACCTAGTTCTGCCAGCAGATGACACTCTTTGGCAGTCCTCTCAGTTCAATGCCTGTTTAGAGTGTTTTTGCTGTAACACAGCCTGGATCAATCTGAAAGGGTCCTGCCTGGAGCCTAAGAACCTTGTAATTTGAACTTTCTTATAAGAAAGTCTCTAGCCTTCTCTGGCAACCCCCTCCCATTTTCTGGGTAAGAAATAGTCCCACTCCCTTCTGCATCTTCAACAATTAGTCCCCGTTCATCGAGGAGATTGAGAGGGTCAGATTTCTTTACTCCCTTGCAACCTCCGAAGGCAAGCAATGGCAAGGCCTCCCTGGCCTGGAAGGGCCCGTGGGACAGAACAGGCCAAACTTGTGAGTCAAAACCGATGTCAGCCTTAGATCTTGTCCCTCTCTTCCCTGTTTCCTGGGAAGGTCCATCCTCAACAATCAGTGCCAGCTATAAGAGAGGGAGATTGAGAATGTTGGATTTCTCCAGGCCTGTTTAGTGTCCCAAGGTAGACAACAGTGTGGTCCCACTCAGCCTGGAAGGGCTGGTGGGACACAGCAGACCAGAACTGTGGGTCAGAAGCTGTCAGCCTTATGCACTGCCCCTCTCTCTCCCCTTTCTGGGGATGGTAAATCCCTGGATACCCCTTTGTAGTCAGCTCAGAGGCCTTTGTGTCCTTTTTAAATTTATTTTTAAAAGATCCCTAGATTACATAAAATGTTACATTAAAAATATGAGAGATTCCCATATGCCCTACTCCCTACACCTCCCACTGTTCCCAACATTACCAACTTCTTGCACTAGTGTACTACATTCATTACAATTGATGAACAGATTTTGAAGCATTGCAACTAAGTATGTATTATAGTTTACATTGTAGTTTACACTCTCTCGCACTGAATTCTGTAGGTTAAGGCAGAATATATAATGGCCTGCGTATTAATCAGGCAAAGGGGTACTGATGTAAAATACCAGAAATTGGTTGTTTTTTAGCAAAGGGTATTTATTTGGGATAGGAGCTTACAGATAGCAGACCATAAAGCATAAGTTACTTCCCTCACCAAAGTCTATTTTCACGTGTTGGAGCAAGATGGCTGCTGACATCTGCAAGGGTTCAGGCTTCCTGTGTTTCTTCCCTTCCAGGGTATTGCTTCTCTCTGAGTTCAGGGTTCCTTGCTTCCCAGGGCTCCAGCTTCAGCATCAAACTCCAACATCAAAACTACAACATTAAGAACCCTTAACTCTGTCCTTTGCCTTGCCTTTTATCTGTGTGTCCCTGCTCACCAAAGGGTGGGGACTCAATGCCCTTCTGGCACAAGTGTCTAACATAATTACCTAATCAAGTAAACCTGTAAATCCAACATAATTTAATATGCCCCCAAAAAAGATCAGTTTACATACATAATCCAATATTTCTTTTTGGAATTCATCCATAATATCAAACTGCTATAGCCTGTATCTGTCATTGCAATGTCATTCGGGTCTATTCCAAGTCCTGAAAATGCCCCCACATTATACCTCTTTTTCCCTCTCCCTGAGTTCAGCACCATCATTGGCCAATGTCTCCACATTGATGAATAGTTTTTCCATTGATAGAACCACAGTAAGTCTATAGTAGAACACCAATAAGTCCACACTAATCTATATTTTATTCCACAATCCTGAGGATTCTGGAATGGTGATGCCTACTCTACCTGAGAGGTGACTTTGATCTCATTTGGCTAATAGATGAGACTTTCTTGCCTGCAGTTGTTGACTTTCTCAGTTCCTTGGTATGGTGGTTGTCCATCCTGACCTCCTTGTTAGTTGTCCTGGGTGAGGCCAATGAACTGGAGAGTAGGTGTTACACCTCCACTGAGGCTCAGGGCCCAGCTGACACATGAACCATCCAGAGATTCAAGTCTTTTGGATGTACACCTACCAATTCCAGCATCAACTATAGGTTCAAATAAAAGAGGTAGAAGAGGCATGTGTTGAGAAGTCACATTTGAGTCCAACTCTGTCACACTCAGGAGCACAAACTCTGAAGTAGGACCCAGTGGCCAGGCATCAATCTCTGGAGCTATCTGCCCTGAACATAGGAGCTGGGTATCTCTGGATCCTTTAGGTGTCCTAGTATTTGTGGTAGCATCTGCTTTGGCAGTCTATGACATCCTGCAGAGACATTTTAATCTCTGACGGCCTCCTGGCTTACTTTGAAGTCTCTTAGCCATATAAACTCATGTATCTTTACCTTTTCCCCCCTTTGGTTCAGTGTCCTTTTCTAGTTGCATCATCAGCTGGTGCTTGATAGTAATCCCTCAGTGTCAGGGAGTCTCATTCCTGGGAGTCATGTCCCACATTGGGGGAGAAGGTAATGCATTTATATGCTGAGTTTGGCTTAGGGAGAGGCCACATTTGAGTAACATGGAGGCTCTCAGGAAATAACTCTTAGGTATTCTACATCACTAGGCTAAGTTACAAATTTAAGAGCAAAAAGTGCATAAGCATAGTCATCAATCTCAAGGGTATATCAATGGACCATCCTTTTTCACTAGTCCTTGCTCCTTGGGGGACTGTTGCTGTAGCATTAGAGAATGTGGCAGAGCTCCCAAGGATAGGACTTCAATATTCTTTCAGTTATTTTTGTGAATCTCTACCCACTGTGGCAATGCCCATGAACATTTGGACATATTTATCTACCTTGTATATATCCCCCGGTGAACTTCCTCCCATGTATCCCCGTCATGGACACACCACACCAATGGTCCTCCCCTACCATAGTTATAAACCTTTTGTGATTTAAAACTTCTTCAAAAATGAAGCCAAGAATATTTTCAAATTTGCTTAATAGGAAAATGGAATAATAATGAAGGTTTAAATGTCAGAAATAAAATACATAATTAAGGAAACTAAAACTAAAATAAGGTTAAAAAAGGGGTATTTAAAAAATGAAAAATAGTTAAAAAATTAAGTTTTGCCTTTCATCACTGTAATATATGTTGTCCTATATGTACACTTACATTTTCTTCCATTACTTCCCTAGTATTTTACCTTTTTCATTTTGTCTTTAAAGAAGTTTTAGGTCACAGTAAAGTCACATACAGAATCTAGGGTACTCCCATATACCCAACATCCCCCCGTTTATCCCCTTTCCTTGTTAAAAACCTTTTTCACATGTGGATGGTACATTTGTTGCAACTGATGTACAAATATTAAAACATAGCTGCCAACTATGGTCAGTGGTTTCTATTATGGTTTACATTTTAGACCATACACCTTTATGCATTTTTGATGAAATTTAACATGGCCTATGTCCATCATTGCAAGATCAGACAGAACACTTCCTTTGCCCCCTAAATACCTACTCTTCCATTGATCCCTTTCCTTCCTCTCCCTTCCCTCAGGACTTACTGTGCCCACAAGGCTTCACTCCTTGAAGGACAAGATTTGTAATTCCTGCAGCAATGCTGATGGCTTGACACAGTAGTCTGTCCTCCCCTATTAGGAACCACCCATACTGTCCAGATTCACCCTCCCCTGTGTTTGAGAACATATCAAGACTCCCCTGTGTGGGAGTTTAACTCCTTTCCACTCATTAGGTGGGTCTCCCACCACTGTTCCAACACACTATGACAAAATCATCACTTACACCTTCTCTAGAAGACTGCCCCAGGTGTGCCCTGTCCCAAATGTACCTCCATCCAACACCCTAAACCAGTAGCCCTTCCTTGTCATATTGCCAAAAGAATTTTCTCAGCATTGTAGTTTCAACCACATATCTGCCAATCCCCAGTGTTCACCTGCTACTTCCCCCAACCCTTCCCCCCTTTTCATGGACCATCCAACCCATCCTCCCTACCCAAGCTCCCTGTCGAGCTTGCACCACCCAATCCATTAGTATCCCTACACCCCTGTCATATCCCTTCACCGCACAACTACTCACACCTTATCATAGATTTCACCCCTATGGGCATTGGGTCACAATCTTCTCCCTTTCTATTTCCTGTAAACCTATCTTCCAGACTCCAGCTCCCTGAGTTGGCCCACTTAACTTAATTCTTATCCAAGAAGTCATGTAATATTTGTCCTTCAATGCCTGGCTTGCTTCATTCAACATAAGGCCCTTCAGATTCATTCATGTTATCCCATGTGTTGTACTGTGTTCCTTCTACAGTTGAATAATATTCCATTGTATGTATAGACTACATTTTGATTATCCATTCATCTCTTCATGGGCATTTGGGTTGATTCCAGTTTTGGCAATAGTGAATAAAGCTGCTATGAACATTGTTGTGCATAAGCAGTTTTTGTCTTTGTTTTCAGTTTCTGGATATATACCCAGCAGTGGAAATGACTACAGTTAGTTTTTTGAGGAAATCCCAAACTGTCATCCACAATGGCCGGGCCATTCTACATTCCCACCAGCAGTAGATGAGGGTGCCCATTACTCCGCATCCTCTCCAACACCTTAGTCCGCTGATTTCTTTAATGTCCACCCATCTGGTGGAAGTAAGATGGTATCTCATTGTAGTTTTGATTTGCTTTTCCCTAATAGCTAGTGATGTTGAGCATCTTTTCATATGCTTTTTAGCCTTTTGTATTGCTTCTTTGGAGAAGTGTTTGTTCAAATCACTTGTCCATTTTTAAAATGGGTTGATTGTCTTTTTATTTTTGAGATATAGGATTTCTTTACATATGCTGGATATTAGGCTCCTATCAGATATTTGGTTACCAAATACTTTCTACCGTTGTTGAGGCTGTCTTTTCACTTTTGTCACAAACTCCTTTCCAGTGCAAATGGTTTTAATTTTGAGGAGGTCCCATTTATCTATTTTTTTCTTTTGCTTCTCATGCTTTGGGTTTGAAGTTCATGAAGACATTTCCTATTACAAGGTCTTATAGAAGCTTCCCTTCTTACCTTCCAAGGTCTTTATGGTCTTGCCTCTTAAAATTAGATCTTTGATCCATCTTTAGTTAGTTTTTGTATAAGGTGTGAGATGGATATTCTTTTGGATATTCATATCCAGTGTCCCAGCACCATTTGTTGAAGACACCATTCTCTCCCAGTTGAGTGGGCTCGGTGGCTTTGCTGAGGATCAAATGACTGTATATGCCATGATCTATATCAGAACTCTCAGTTCAGTTCCATTAGTTATTAAGTCTGTTCTTGTGCCAGTACCATGCAGTTTTGACCACTGTAGCTTTGTAGTATGCTTTAAAGTCAGGTAGTGTGATTCCTCCAATTTCATTTTACTTTGTCAATATGTCTTTGAATATTCAGGGACTCTTGCCCTTCCAAATAAATTTCATAGTAAGTCTTTCCAATTCGTTAAAAAATGCTGTGTTGATTTTTATTGGGATTGCATTAAATCTGTAGATTAGTTTGGGGAAGATAGACATCTCAATGATATTTAGTGTTCTTATCCATGAGCAAGGAATATTCTTCCATTTATTGAAGTCTTCTTTGATTTCCTTTAACAGTTCTTTGCAGTTGTCTGTGTATGTCATTTACTTCTTTAGTTAAATTATTCCTAGATATTTGATCTTTTTAGTTTCTTTTGTAAATGCTATTTTTTCCCTTGATTTCCTCATCAGATTGCTCATTATTGATGTAGAGGAATGCTACTTATTTTTTTGCATTGTTCTTATAACCTTTGACTTTACTGAACTCATTTATAAGTTCTAGAAGCTTTGTTTCTGAGGGTTTTCTATGTATAGGATCATGTCGTCTGTACATAGTGAAACTTTTACTTCTTCTTTTCCAATTTTGATGCCTTTTAAATCTTTTTCTGGCCTCAGTGCTCATGCAAGTACTTGTAACACAATGTTAAATAAGAGCAGTGACAGTGGACATCCTTCTCTTGTATCCAATCTTAGATGGAAACCTTTTAGGAGTTCACGGTTGTCTAGGATTTATCTGTGGGTTTTTCATAAATACCTTATATTATGTTGAGGAAGTTTCCTTCTATTCCTATCTTTTGGAGTGTTTTAATCAGGAAAGGGTGTGTTTTGTCAAATGCTTTTCCTGCATCTGTAGAGATGATCATGTGTTCTTTTTTTTTCATTTGATCTCTTTAGGTGGTGTATTTTATTGATTGATTTTCTTATGTTTAATGCTCCTTGCTTACCCAGGATGAAACCCATTTAGTCATGGTGTGTCATTTGCTTGATGTGTTGTTCAATATGATTAGCAAGTATTTTGTTGAGGATTTTAGCATCTGGTTCATTAGAGATTGGTCTGCAATTTTCCTTTCTTGTAGCATCTTTGGGTTTGGTATTAGGGTAATGTTGGCATTCTAGACTGAGGTAGGTGATGTTCCTTCTACTTCTATTTTCTGGAAGAGTTTAAACAGGATTGGTGTTAGTTCTTTCTGGAATGTTTGGTCGAATTCACATGTGAAACTGTCTGCTCCTGGGCTCTTCTTAGTTGGGAGGTTTTTGATGACTGATTCTATCTCTTTACCTGTGGTTGGTCTATTGAGTTCATTTTTCTTCTTTCACCAGTGTAGGCTACTTGTGTGTTTCTAGGAATTTGCCCATTTCCTCTAATGATTGTTTTTGGCATATAATTTTTCAAAGTGTCCTCCTATGATACACTTTATTTCTGTGGGGTCAGTGGTGATTTCCCTTTCCTCATTTCTTATTTTATGTATTTGCATCTTCCTTTTTTTTTTTCTTTGTTAGTGTAGCTAAGGGTTTGTCCATTTTATTGATCTCTAAGAACCATCTTTTGGTTTTATTTTTTCTAGTCCTTTCAAATTTTCAATTTCATTTAGTTCTGCACTAATCTTTGTTATTTCCTCCCTTGCACTTCCTTTGGGGTTAGCTTGTTGTTCTTTTTCTAGTTCCTCCAGGTGTGTAGTTAGGTCTTTGATTTTAGCACTTTCTTTTTTTTATTTTTTCATTTTTATTTTTATTTTTTTTTGTATGTTACATAATTTACTGAAATTAAGCCAGAGCCAGATAGTCCTTCTTATTATATATAAAATTAATTCTACCACCACAACAAAAATACAACAGAGAGAAAACAATTGCCTATAGCCCACAGTATATTAGCTGTTTTGTGTTCTTCCTCTCATCTTTGTTAGCTTTATTGTTTCATGCTTTTTAAATTCAGAGTTTTAAATTTTTATTAAAACAGTAATGTACATGGTTAAGAAATCGTATGGTACTGATTGGCTCATAACTTAAAAACAGGTGTCTGCCTTACCCATAACTTTTGTACTTTCTTCTGGTAGTTTCCATTTCTTTAAATATGTTTATACCACTGTTTTTTGGTCTGTCATCTTTAAATGTTATTTACTTTCTGCTATAACAAAGGAGAATTTACTTTTACTACACCAGTCTTCCCTCCCCTATCTGATCCTTCCAATATAATAATTTCATTTTTAGTTAAATGGTGTTATATTATTATGACTAAGTAAATATTAAATGTAAAAGTAAGCAGTATGTTTTGATTACATTTAATTTCTTGTGTTGTATTTCTTTATCATATCTTCCTTTTGTTTTTCCTCCCCATCTGTGCCATTAGGTTAGTGTCTATTCTCTGGAACCCTTACTTCTGCTGTTATCTGCTCTCTTGTTTGTTGTCCTCTGTTTCCTGACTCCCACATCTTCTATTTTCTTGATTTCATCCCTCATTTTGTCCTAGCATATTCTTTTTTTTCAAATTCTACTCTATTTATTCATTTTTAAAAATATATTACATTAAAAAAATATGAGGTCCCCATTCACCGCCACTGCCCCCACCCCACCACTCCCCCCTCTTCTTTTTAATATCAGCATTTATGGCTGTGAATTTTCATCTCAGTACAGCTTTGCTGCATCCCATAGGTTATACTATGTTGTGTTATTTTTTCATTCATTTCAAGGTAGTTATTGATTTCTTTGCAAATTTCTCTTTGACCCACTGATTGTCTGAGAGTATATTGTTTAACTTCTATCTCTTTGTACCTAATCTGCTTCTCTGCCCTTGCTGATTTCCAGCTTCAGTCCATTGTGGTCAGATAAGTTACTTTGTGTACTTTCAATCTTTCCGAATTCATTGAGAGCTGTTCTGTGGCCTAGCATATGGTCTATCCTGGAGAATGTTCCATGTCCTCTCAGAAAGATTGTATATTGCACAGTATTTGAGTGTAATGTTATGTGTATGTCAATTAGGTCCAGATCCTCTAATGTATTATTTAGCGTCTTTGCTTCTTTATTGATTCTCATTGAGATATTCTGCCTAATGGTGATAATGGTGTATTAAAGTTCCCCAGAGCAATTATAGAGGCATGTATATCCCCACTTAGTTATTTCCCTTGTTTGTCTGATGTATTTTGAGATTCCCTGGTTTGGTGCATAAATATTTATGATTGTTCTTTCTTCTCAATAGATTTCTCTTTTTTTTAATATATACTGTCATTTTTTGGTCTCTTATAATAGTTTTGCATTTAAAGTGTATTTTGTGTGGTTTTAGTATAGTTACTCTCACCCTCTTCTGATTATTATTTGCATATAAAATTGTTTTCCATCCATTCACTTTCTGTCTCCTTGCATCCCTGGGTCCTTGGTGAGTTTATTGTAGGTAGCATATGGATGGTTCATATTTCCTTATCCATTCTGCCAATCTGTGTGTCTTCACTGAAGAGTTTAAGCCTTTAACATTCAGTGTTATTACTGTCAGGGAATTGCTTATATTAGCCATATTTCTTTAGACTTATATATGCCATATGTTGTTTTTATTTCTTTTTATGTTTTTATTCTTATACTCTCGTCCACCTCTCTCCTTTTCCCTTCCATCCTTAAGAACTCCCTTTAGTATTTCTTTTTTTTTTTAAGATATTTTATTTTCTTTCTCTCCCCTATCCCCCCAATCCCCCCATTGTCTGCTCTCTGTGTCCATTTTCTGCGTGTTCTTCTTTGTCCACTTCTGTTGTTGTCAGTGGCATGGGAATCTGTCTTTCTTTTCATTGCATCATCTTGTTGTGTCAGCTCTCCGTGTGTGTGGCACCATTCCTGGGCAGGCTGCACTTTCTTTTGCACTGGGTGGCTCTCCTTATGGGCACACTTCTTGTGCCTGGGACTCCCCTACGCGGGGGGCACCCCTGTGTGGGACAGCATTCATTGTGTGCATCAGCACTGTGCATGGGCCAGCTCCACACGGGTCAAGGAGGCCTGGGGTTTGAACCATGGACCTCCCATGTTGTAGACGGACACCCTATCCACTGGGCCAAGTCCACTTCGCTCCATTTAGTATTTCTTGAATGGCAGGTTTCTTATTGACAAATGCTGTTAATTTCTCATTATCAGTTAATATATTGAAGTCTCCTTCATTTTTTGAATGCCAGATTTGCTGGATAGAGAATTTTTGGCAGGAAGTTTTTTCTTTCAGCACCTTAACTCTGTCATCCCACTGCCTTCTTGCCTGTATGGTTTCAGATGGGAAATCAGCACTTAATCTTTTTGAGCTTCCCTTGTATGTGATGGGTTTCTTTTCTCTTGCTACTTTCAGTACTCTCTCTTTGTCATGAGCATTGGACAATTTGACAAGTATATGTCTTGGGTAGAGCTGTTCAGATTTATACTTTTTGGGTTGTGCTGTACTTCCTGGACATGTACATCCCTCTCCCTCAGTAGGGTTGGGAAGTTTTCAGCCATCATTTCCTCCAGCATTCCTTCTGTCCCCTTTTCCTTCTCTTTTCCCTCTGGGATGCCTACAGTGCGTATGCTTCTGCAATTCAAATCCTTCAGTCCCTGCTGGATTTTTTCAGTCTTTTCACCCTTCTGTTTTGCTATCTGATTTCAGATGTACTGCCTTCCTCATCATTGATTCTTTCCTCTGTTTGTTCACATCTGCTGTTTTGGGCTTTCAGTGTATTTTTTATTTCCTGCATTGTGCCATTAATCACCATCATATCCATTATCTTTTTATGTATGTATGTTTTCAAATTCTTCAGTATGTTCTCCCAGTGTCTTTTTTTTAAGATTTATTTTATTTGTTTTTCTCCCCTTTCTCCCCTCCCCACAGTTGTCTCCTCTGTGTCCATTTGCCATGTGTTCTTCTGTGTCTGCTTGTATTCTTGTTAGTGGCACCGGCAATCTGTGTCTTTTTGTTGCATCATCTTGCTGCATCGCCTCTGTGTGTGTGTGGTGCCACCCTGGGCATGCTGCACTTTTTCATGCTGGGCAACTCTCCTTTTGCATGGGGCTCCCCTACGCAGGGGACACCCCTGTGTGGCATGGCACTCATTGCACACATAAGCACTGTACCTGGGCCAGCTCATCCCATGGGTCAGGAGGCCCTGGGTTTGAAATTTGGACCTCCCATGTGGTAGGCAGACACTGTATCTGTTGAGCCAAATCTGCTTCCCCTGTTTTTTTTTAATATCCTCAATTTCTTTCATTAAGTTGACTCATGATATTTGGACATCTTTGATTAGTTCCATGTTCTGTATTTCCTCCTTTTTTTCAATTTGTTCATTAGCCTGGGCCATGTCTTCCTGTTTCTTAGTATGGTTCATAATTTTTTGTTGGTGTCTAGGCATCTGTTTATCTTGATGGGTTTATTCAGTTGGTTAACTTCTCTTTCTGTAGGGAGAAAAAAAATCAGTAAATGTATAGAATTAGTGTTTTATTTTGTTATTTTTTTTGCATGTTGTAAGTTTTCACTTTGACACTTCATTCCTCTTATTGTATTTCCTTGCCTGTGTTGTCTTGAAAAAAAATATGATCAGAGGAAAGGAACGAGATAAGAAAAGGAAAAGAATAATAATAGCAGTAATAATAATAAAAGGTAGAATAAGGGTCATACAAGACCTAGGAAAATATATACTCCACATGAATAAAAAAATCTTAAGAAGGACAATGGAATAAGTTTTAAAAAGTGGAATCAAAAGAATGAAATGAGAAAAAATAGAGAATAATGAATTAAAAACCTGAAATAATGAGTAGAGAAATGAAAAGGAAAGCAAAATGTAAAAAAATAAGGAAAGGAAACAGAAAAACAGAATGTGAAAAGGAAATAAAAATTTTTAAAAAATTGATGACCAAGAGAAATAGGCAAGGTGTATGAAAAAGAACAGAAAACAGAAGATAGATAAATGAAGGCAAGAAAAGAAATTATGTAGGTAGAAAAAAAATCAGTAAATGTATAGAATTGGGGGGACAAAGAGAGGGGAAACACCACAAAAGAAATGAAACAGCAGCAGCAACAACAAAACAACTGAGGAAAAACAGCCTTCTCTTTGGGTCCCTAAGGAGCTTCTCAGGCTGCTGGTGTTCATCATTCACCCAGCAGCCTACCTTCTACAGGCAGTTGATGTACCCAGTTTTAGTGATTAAAATTTAAAAAGTTAAAATAAAGAAGGGGGACTTTTTTAAAGCAAAGAAATAACAAGTCCAAGAGCACTGAAATCAAAAAGAGTGCCAGTACATTCCTTGTCATAAACTACAAGCTGATGCCTGATAACCAGTTGGGTCACACCTTTGACCAGGGGCCTTATACATGCAAGGCAGGACTCCCTCCACTCAGCTAAATTGTCTCCTTAGGTTAATGGGTCTTTAGAGAGCTAGGTGCCACCTTCCCCAGGTGTTTGTAGACTTCTGTACCTGCTAGAGTCCTGCTGATGAGGCGGTTGTGCCCAGCCCCTCTCTAGTCTAATGGCTTTCTCTCCTCAGCTGGGCATCTGGGTGCAACAGCCTGCCTGAGGGGATCCCATCTCCCCTCTCCCAGGCAGGTCTGGGTCTCTTCCAAGATTCCAAAGAGCCTGAGCTGCCCAAACTCACCACAAAGAAACCACTGTCCAGTATCTGCCAGACCCCTCTTCCTCCCAGGGAACACCCCCTCTCAGTCCCTTGGCAGCAGCAAGCCAGGGGCCATGTGGCTACTTGCAGGGATTGTGGGGCATATGTGCGATTTCCAGCCACAGGTGCGAGCAACTCCTGGTTTTCTTCTTTATCTTTCCAGTACCTTCCAGATGACTCAGAGCACCTTCCTTTTCTATAAAAATCCAGAGCCCCTCCTTTAGATAGGTACCTGCCTTCTGGGTGCTTTTTTTGTAGGCATGTCAGTCTGTAGCTACCATCTTCATCCCTTTTCTGGCAGTCCTCAAGGTTGTTTTTTGGGGGAAAGTGGGCTTGGCCCAATGAATAGGCATCCACCTACCACATGGGAGGTCCACTGTTCAAACCTTGGCCCTCTTGCCCCAGGTGGATCTGGCCAATGCGCAGTGCTGATGCACGCAGGGAGTGCTGTGCACTGCAGGGGTATTCCCTAAGTAGGGGAGCCCCATGTGGAGGGAGAATGCCTCATAAGGAGAGCCACCCAGCACGAAAGTACAGCCTGCCCAAGAATGGTGCTGCACACAGGGAGAGCTGACACAACAAGATGACACAATAAAAAAGAAACAAATTCCTGGTGCCACTGATAAGAATAGAAGAGGTCACAGAAGAACACACAGCAAAGGACACAGAGAGCAGACAAATGGGGGGGAATGGAGGGGAGAGAAATAAAAAAAATAAATCTTAAAAAAAAAGTTGTTTTTTGATGTTTAGTCCTCTAGAATATCCTCCCAGTTGTCTCTATTCCCTTGGGGAAAAATTGTTAAACCCATAGGAAAGGAAAGAGATAAGAATAATAATAGTAATAATACTGCAAAAAAAGGTAAAGAAGAACTGCATAAGAGCTAGGAAACTAAGGAATATATGTAAAACACCATAAAAAAATATAAAGGAATAAGAATAAAAAGAGTTGGAATAGAAAAAATTAAACAAGAATAAAAATAGAAAAAAATAGGATGAATTAAAATGCCAAGCACATCAGAAGAAAGAAGAAGGAAAGAAAAAGGAAAGAGAAAAAGAAAAAATGAAGACCAAACAAAAACTGGTGTAATGAAAGAAAAGCAACAGAGCTCAGAAGGCAGAAAAACAAAAGGAAGAGAAATAAAATAGGTTGAAAAATAAGTTTAAAAAAAGGAACAAAGAAAGGGAAAAGAAGAAAGAAAAGAAAAGAGTAACAAAGAAGCCACCCCAGAAGAGCAGCCTTCCCTCTTAGGCCCCCAGAGACCTCATAGTCTGCTGGTGCTCATCAGTCACCTACAGCCTGCCTTCCACAGGTGATGCATCCAGTTTTACCAAGTAAAATAAAGGGAAAAGAAAAAATAGTCCAAGAAACCATTAAAAAACAATAGATCCTCAGCCTTCTGTCCCTATCATGAGGTGCTCACGGTGTGCCTACTCTCTCTGGATCCCTTCACTCAGGAGGTACCAGGGCTCCAACCAGGCACCTCCATGCAAGGCAGGGGCTTCCCCTTGTGCTACAGCAACTCTACAAGTGAAGCAGGCTGTTGGAAGCTTGTCTGGCTCTTCCTGGCCCTGTTTCCCTTAAGAGTTGGACTTTCTAACAGCTTTCAGGGGCTGGGCTAGTTGGGTGCCCATCCCTGCCCCTCCTTGATCAAGTTCCTCTCTCCCAGGGTGGCTGGGTGTGACAGCCTGCCTGAACAGACTCCCCCTCCACTCTCCCCAGGGCCACCCCAGTGCTTGCTGCTGTCCTCCCCAAGATTCAAAGGGAGCTGAGGTTTCCAAACCCACAGAAGGGAAACCACTCCCCACCCTGCAGCAGACCCACATCTTCCCAGGGAATGCTCCCTCCCCCTCAGCTGTCCTTTGAGGGCCAGCGGGTCCATGGAGGCTATTTGCCTTGAGGGTGGGGCTTGCCCACCACCTTTTCCAGCCACAGGGCTGAGCACCTCATGGTTTTCCCTTGGGCTCTTTATCTCTTTGTCCAGCTCCCTCCTGAATGATGCCTGCTGCCTCCTGCTCCTCGGATTGCCAATACAGCTCACTCAAGTTAGACCCCTGCCCCCTCTCTGCCATTTTTTTCAAGAGATGAGCAGTACCCACTTACATCGACACCATTTTCCAGATTAGTGCATCTACAAATTTTTGATCTGCTCAGTGAGTGAAAGGAAAACATGAGAATGATGTCTCCCCAAGTAGAGAATATCAATAAAGGGCTAGAAAGTATAAATTTAGTGGAAATAGAAATTCTGGAGTTGAAAAGTAGAATGATATGAGAACTTCTCTAGAGGTGGTCAACAGGTGTTTCTCTGACTAAAGATCTAAACAACTCCCTCAGCAGCCTGGAGTGTGCACCTTCCTATTTCAATCCTTCCTCTCCCAGATCATGTGCACTCCAGAAGATGTAGCAGTGAGACCTTCTAGTTTTCTTATTAATTTTACTGGTCACTAGTGATGTTGAATGAATTTTTATACCCTTGCTCATGCTCAATTCACTGCAGATCCTGTGATTTAGGGTACAAAGAGGAGGGGACTTGGTCAATTATTGTGTTTTCAGAGACCTCTACTTCCTTCTGAGAACCAAAAACTTCACCCAGCCTGAATGAAAATCCACCAATGGAGAAACAGCTCTGTACTCAGAGATATTCCGCATCCTGGCATGAGATTTACAGGAAAATATTGCCCTCCATTAACAGGGAGAATTATGACTCAAATTTCTGTGAACCCCAATATCCCTCAGATCATCCCACATATTCCTACCCAAGTCAATCAGATCTCAATGAAAGCCCTCCTCATGTTATATAAATTAGTCTATCCCAGCCTCACAAGGAAGAAAGGTGATTGTTTTCTCTATTAAAGACATTTATTGAAGCCATTTAAATTGGAGAATCGATTTTTCCATTTCTGTAAACAAAAAAGGCTGCTGGGATTTTTATAACTATTATACTGAATCTGTAGTTCCCTGTGGGTAGTATTGATATTAGAACAATACAGTCTTATCATCGTTGAACAATGGATGTCTTGCCATATGTTTAGATCTTCTTTAGTTTCATTCAGTTATGTTTGCTAGCGTTCATGTGTTTTATCCTTTCATTAAATTCATTTTAGCTATTTTATTTGTTAGCAGCTAATTGAATGGACTATTTTTTTTTTGTTGCTGTGCTGTATAAATGAAACTGACTTTTGTGCATTTATCTCCTACTATGCAAGTTTGCTTAATGCCTTTATTGTTGCATTAGTACTGTGGCTTCTTTGGAGTTATGTATTTAAAGGAGTATGTCATCTATAGGGATAGCTTTCCTTCTTCCATTCCAATATGGATGACTTCATTTCTTTTTTTTATCAAATTGCTCTGGCTAGAACTTTTAGTACAATGTTGAAAATCAGTGATGAAAGTAAGTTAACTCATGTTGTTCATGAACTGTTGGGAAAGATTTTCAGTATTTCACTATCGAGTGTAATGTTAGCCGTGGATTTTTTAAATGTAGCTGTGAACAGAGTAGAATGACTTCCACAAATGACCATCCAGGTAGTGAGCAGCAGAAAGTCCCCAGATTAGAGGCATCCTGTGAGTGCATTTCTGAAATCCTGGAATGTGAGTTATAGGATACCTACATTTTTGTGGCTTTGAAGAACTTAATTCTCACTAATGTCCATATGTTCAAGGTTTAATAAGATCATGATAGACTATGCCTGCAATATTTTGATGTGTTGTCAAATTTTAAAAATGCAATAAACCCTATTAAATGAATTTTTCTTTCCTCAGGTTATTTATAAAATAGTATTTTAATTGGAGTAAGAACAAGTATTAGCCAGAATCCTTGAGCACCATGTGTGTATCTCATGATAGGTATCAAGCCATATGGTGGTAATATTGTAGTACAGATATAAATGACACTGAACCTATTTGATTACAAATCTAAAGCAATAAAAAATTTTCAAAATTTGCTGACTATGAACCATGATTGCTAACACCAAATATGTATACAAATAGATTGATTTAAAATTAACGAGAAAATAACTGTAGTCATAAAGTATAAGAAACTAAAAGCTAATGACTGTAGGAATACAATACATTAAATACACAAACACAAGATAATTCAAAAATGAAATATAGTGTAACTTATGGAAATAACATATACATATTCCTTTTGAATATATATAGGCTTTTATAGATCATTGATTTTGAAAATCTATAGACATATAGAGAAAGACTAGATTTTGGTAGTAATGTAGTAATGTTTCTCAAGAGAAGAGTACATGTAAAAGGAACATTCAGTAGTCAGATGGAGAAAGAAAATAGACAAGAAAAGGTGCAGTAGAGGTAATGAACTGAGTGAAGACCCTTCTTGGGAGAGTGGTGGAAGTATAGAATCTGAAAATATCAGGAAGAAAGCTTCCATACTTTAAAATATTTCATAAAACATATAGAAAGAGAAACAGAGCTGTATTGTTAGAAAGCTATTTTCAGTCTCACTTCTGTCTATAAAATTTTTAAGATCATATGGAAACCAAGAGAAAAAACATTGTTATTCTCAAGTATCAAAGTAATATAGGGAGAAAAGGAGTAGGTGCAGAGTAATCCACAACAAATGAATGAAAGCTCTTTGTCATGATCTATATTATGTACTGAAATATACTTTCTGAAAAGTAGAGAACGGGCATTAAGAAAATGAAATAATATATGATAAGATATCATAAATTTAAAAAACTCAAAAAGTGAATGAGAAGAAATAAAAATGGAAATGCAGCTCAAAATTGAAGTATAATCTCTAAGAAATAGTGTGACAAGATAATGCTTAAGTAGATAGAAAAAGTGAAAACCTGAAAGGGCTGAAAAATTAAATGGAGAATGTTCAAGATTAAAGAAAAACAGAAGTTGAGGAATGGTTCAGATGATCCACTAGCTGAACCCTGGGTGCCTGAAGCAGGAAGTGGGTGGGGCCATCCCCAGTCTGGAGGCCTGGGGTGGGCCCTGAGGTCTGGGTGGGGCCTGTACATGGGCAGTGCTGGAAGCTGCCCCACCCCTCCCTCCCATGATGCTCAGCTCCAGGCCGCAGGCCTTGGCAGGTGGTGTCCAGGCTCCTTCAGCCTGGCCTTTGGTGATGGCTGTGGCTCCTCAGGTGCTATGTTGCCTTGAGCTCTGTACCCTGGGGCATTTGTGGGAGGTGTTAGTCCTGTTCACTGGGGAGGGTGCAGACCTGTGCTGAGCCTCATCCTTTAATACTGGGCCTCCTGCTCCTGGAGCGGGAGGTGGTGCATTCGTCTGGGTGGACCTGGGGGACTCCAGATCACTGATTTGTCAATTGAAGAAAGTCCATGAACTCGGTTTCCACAGAGCTGTTAAACAGATGGATGAGCTCCAGGATGACTGTGTGCGCCCCCTTGTTGAGGGCAGCCCTAGTTTGTGTCCATTGTCCTGACTTTTCATGTCACCCCCTCTCACTGAGAGTATCCTGATATGACTTTATGTTACATGGTCAGACTATTAGGTCTATTTTGGGCATTTCTTTAAGAAAGGTTGACTTAATGACTGAATAACTTAAGTTAAAAGAAAACTTGCAAAACATAGGGTGTACAATGAGACACAGGCATATATACTTGTGTCCGGATGGCTTATCCAGCAAGGAGGTGTGTGGAATTGGTAAGGGGTGTCTGGGCGGCAGTAGAACTGAGGGAACGGGCTGGATGAGAGGGAGGCTTACCTTTCAATGTGTAGCTTTTTCAACATTTGATTTTTATTAAAATGAGTGTTTTTCCTGCAAAATACACAATAATAAGATTCTGGGAAGGGACCATTATAGGCATTTGTCCTGTTATGTGAATTTTCCTTCTAGGAGACCTCTAGTCAGCTGGACAATCCCAGGCAATGGGACAAAATTTTGTTTTTCTGTTCATGAGAAGTACTGGTATGTGATTTCCATTCTTTTAATATCTATTTCTGGTTTTGCCATTGGGGTAATGTTGGCCTCATCTAATGAGTTAGGAAGTGTTCCCTCTGCATTGTTTCTGAAAGAGATTGTGGGGATTTGGTTTCATTTTCCCTTAAATGTTTGGTAGAATTTGCTATTGAACTATCTGAACCAGGTCCCTTGTTTTTTGGAATGTTATTAATGATTCAAGTTTTTAATGGCTGTAGGGCTATTCTGATGATATATTCTTGTGTGAGTTTTGATAATTTGCATCTGTCAAGAACTTTTGAGTCATTACATCTAAGTTATCAAATTATTGGACGTAAGGATATTCATAGTCTTGTTTGACTATCCTTTTAATGTCTGTGGAAGCAGTAGTGATGACCCCTCTTCCATTCCTGGTATTGGTAATTTTTATCTTCTTTATGTTTGGTTAGCCTAGCTAGAGATTTACCAGTTTGATTAACAAACTAAGACTTAAGTTTGGGCGTATATTTTCATTTATGTGTCATTAATGTGCAGGAGTGCACTTGCTGGGCCATATGATAAGTTTATGTTTAGTTTTATAAGAAACTGCTAACACATGACTGTACCATTCTACATTCCCTTATGCAATGTATGAGAGATTCAGTTTTTCTGCATTCTGACCAGCATTTGGTATTGTCACCTTATGTTTTAGTTGTTTTAATAGTGTGTAGTTACATATCATAATGTATAGTTTGTATTTCCCTAATGGCTAATTATATCCGGCATCTCTTCCTGTACTTATTTCCCATCCATTCATCTACTACGGTGAAATGTCTGAGCATATATAGTGCCCATTTTCTAATCGGATTGTTTTGTTTTTTTAAAAATTTTTTTATTTCCCCTCCACCCTTGTGGCTTGCTTGCTGTGTCCATTCTCTGCACACTCTTCTGTGTTTTTTTTTTGTTGCTTGTCTCCCTCCTCTGTTGCATGACCTGGCTGAGTCAGCTCTCTGAAGTGCCCGTGGGCCAGGCAGTGATCTGCAGCCTGTGGGCGAGACTGCCTTCACAAGGAAGCACTGAGATGCGAATCCAGGGCCTCCCATATGGTAGGTGGGAGCCCAAGTGATTGAGCTACAGCCGCTTCCCAGGATCATTTTATCGTGGTTGAATTTTGAGAATTTTGGAAATTCTTTTGATTTATTCTAGATATCTGTGTGTGTTTTTATGGTTTTGTTTTGGGTTTTTTTGGTATTAGGCCCAGGGGTTTAGCCCAGGACCTCATTAGTGGGAAGCCAGTCCTCTACCACCAAGCCACATGGGCGACCCTGAGATTTTTTTGTTTGCTTGTTTTTTGTTTTTGTTTATTTTAGCAAGTACTGGGATCTGAACCCAGAACCTTTTGTGGGAAGCAGGCGCTCAACTGCTTGAGCCACATCCACTCCCAATATTGTAAATACCTGTTCCAGATATCAGTTTCAGATAGTCTAGGTATGTGTTCTTTCTTCATCATAGTTAAGTTTGCAAATATTATTCCCTGTCTGTAGTTTGCCTTTATAGTTTCTTTTTTTCCAGGTCTGTAATTTTAAACTTTGGTGAAGAGCCATGTATCAGTTTTATTTTTTATGGATCTCATTCAATACACTCTGTCTTCAGAATCTGTTTCCATGTTTTCAGATATCAACTAGTTTTGGTGATATCCCAGTCTTTCTCTTGCCTAACATCACAACTCCATTGATACTTCTGCTTCAATGTCACAATTTAAAAAACATTTTGTTTTCATTATTTTTAAAGGAGCTTTAGTTACCATAGATGTTCCATCAAAATATAGGGGAGGGGGCGACGGACATTGCCCAGTGGTTAGGGCATCCATCTACCACATGGGAGGTCCAAAGCTCAAACCCTGGGCCTTCTTGACCCATGTGGAGTTGGCCCATGCACAGTGCTGATGTGCACAAGGAGTGCTGTGCCACGCAGGGGTGTCCCCCGCATAGGGGAGCCCCATGCACAAGGAGTGCACCCCATAGGGAGAGCTGCCCAGCATGAAGGAAAGTGCAGCCTCCCCAGGAATGGTGCCACACACAACGGAGAGCTGACACAACAAGATGATGCAACAAAAAGAAACACAGATTCCCAGTGCCGCTGACAACAACAGAAGTGGACAAAGAAGATGCAGCAAATAGACACAGAGAACAGACAACTGGGGTGGGGGGAAAGTGGAGAGAAATAAATAAATAAATAAATAAATAAATCTTTTAAAAAATATATATGTATAGGGGGTTCCCATATACCCTGCTCCTTCCCCCTGACACACTTTTCACCATGAACATTATCCTTCATTAGCATGGTCCATTTGTTTCATGGGATGAACACATATTGAAGCATTGCTGTTAAGTATGGTCTATAGTTTGCATTATGTTTCATACTTTGCACAGCACATTTTTATAAGTTTTGAGAAAATGTATAATGACTTGTATCTGTTATTGCAGTATCATGCAAAATTATTCCAGTGTTTGAAAGATGCCCCATGTAACACCTATTCTTCCCGCTCCCTCCCCTCAGAACCTCTTGTGTCCACTGTCTTTATATCAGTGTTACAAGTTCTTCCATTATTAGAATAATAATAGTCTACTTAATCCATTGTTGCTCTCCTCCTGTTTGTTCATTCCTCTAACTTTTGGAGTTGGGATGTGTCACTTTCTTACCCCACAGCAATACAGCAACAGCTACTTCAAATACGTGTGGAACCTGACCACCTGGTTTCCCTAACTGCTGCTGCTCTGTCTAATCCACCATATCACCTGCCTGGGCTACTGTGATAGCTCCCTAACTGGTCTGCCTTTTGACCTACTTGCCATTGTGGTCCATTTTTACCTAGCAGCCAGAGTGATCCTGTTAAAACCTAAGGCAAGCCATGGTCCTTGTTTTTCTTTACTGAAGCCCCCATGCCTTCCCAGGTTACAGTAACATGCAAGAGTATTCTACTGGACTACAAGAACCTCCACAATGTGTGCCCCAAGTTTTAAAAGCAGTTTTATTGAGATATAGTTACATACCATATAATCTATCCAAAGTGTACTTTAGTATAATTACAGATGTCTGCATTTCTCACTGCAATCAAGTTTAGGACATTTTCATCTCTCCTAGAAGGAAAGCCCTATACTCCTTTGAAGGCACCTGTCAATCCCTCTATCATTCCCAGCCCTACCCAACCACTATAAATTTCATCTCTATAAATTTATCTTTACATTTTATATTAATGAAATCATAGAATATGTGGTACTTTACATCTAGTTTCTTTCACTTAGCATAATGCTTTCTTAAATTACTACAATTTTTTTAAATGATGGAAGTTGTATGTTTATAGAAAATCATGTAAAAAATACAATGTTCCCCTGTATCCTTCTACTGTTCACTCTTTGCATTAGTGTGTCAGCTTTGTGAGGCTTGATGAAAGAATATAAGATATGACAACTATAATCGTTAGTTTACATTAGGTGTATTTTTTCCATTTACCTTCCTATTATTAACAATGTGTAATAGTGTCACCCATTTGTTATAATTCATGAAAGAGCAATCTTATATTTGTTAACCTCAGTCCATCATCCATAACAGGTTCATTTAGTTAAACAATCCCATCTTTAGGCTTCTAGCTGTCCTTCTAGTAACACACATGACCTTAAACAAATTCCCTCAACCACATTCACAAACATAGAATTCAGAGTAAGGTCCTACCATCACTACTATCCATTCCCAAACATTTATAATCAACCTAAATAGAGATTCTGCACAATTTAAGTACCAGCTTTCCATTCTCTACCCCATTCTATCCCTTGGTAACTTATATTCTAGATTCTAAATCTGTGAGTTTGCTTCTTATCCTTAGTTCATATCAGTGAGATCATACAATATTTGTCCTTTTGTGTCTGTCTTATTTTACCGTATGTAATGTCGTGATGGTTCATCCATGTTGACGCATGCCTCAGGGCTTCATTCTTTCTTAGAGCTGAATAATATTCCATCGTATGTATTCACCACATTTTGTTTGTCCATTCATCTTCTGGTAGTCATTTGGCTTCTCCCTTTTCTTTATTGTGCTCTGAACATTGACATACAAATACCTGTCTGAATCCTTGCTTTCAATTCTTTTGGGTATATATGCAGAAGTGGGATTGCCAGTTCATTTGGTAATTTTAGTTTAACTTTTTTGAGTTACTGCCAAGCTGTTTTCCACAGCCAATGCACTATTTTATATTCCTACCAGCAGTGTACAAGGTTTCTTATTTCTATGCATCCTTCCCAGCACTTGCTATTTTCCAATTTTAAACATAATAGCCTTTTGAATGGGTGTGAAGGATAGCTCATCATGCTTTGATGTGCGTTTCCCTAATGGCTAATGGACTTGAGCATCTTTTCATATGCTTCTTTACCATTTGTATATCTTCTTTGTGGAAATGTCTATTTAAATGCTTTGCCCATTTTTAATGGGTTTATTGCCATGCCCACCTCCCTTGGAGGTCATGCAGTGATCAAGCTCTGTCTTCCTTCTCCACTTGTCACTGGCTATTTCCTTGATGTGGAAATAGACCCTTGCCACTTGGCTACTTCTTCCTCCTCCTTTGACGCCCCGCTCCAGTCTTGTCTTCTCTGACTTAGGTAACCTTTTTTGTTTGTTTGTTTGAGGTACCAGGACTGGGCATTGAACCTGGGACCTTGTATGTAGGAAGCTGGCACTGAACCACTGAGCCACATAGGCTCCCTTGACTTGGTTTATTCATTTGTTTGCTTGTTTGTTTTTAGGAGGCACCAGGAACCAAACCTGGGACATCCTATGTGGGCAGCAGGTTGAACTTCGTCCACTACCAGCATCTTTCTTACCTGCTCTGTTATCCTAACACTGACCCCTCTTCTTCATGTTGTATTTGCTGATTCTTTATCTCTGACTCACTGGATTGTAAATCACTCCCATAAGGTTTACATTCATCTCTCCCTGCTCTGTGCCTAACACAGAGTCACATAAACAGTCACCATGCACTCACTTTATTTAAGAGAGTGTAAAGAGTGGAGACGGTGTCTCTTTCCAGCATCTCTATGACGACCCTCCTGGCTGGGTAGGTGGTTTCAGACCATCACATTTGCAGCCCTTGAATGTCATTGAGGCTCACCATGGGCTTTGAGGGCAGCCCAACTTGGATGGAATTGTGACTCTTGTGAAGTCATTTCCACAGTGGTTTACCTTAAGTCAGACTTCCCTGTACTTAGATCCTGACATGTACTTGGTGGGTCACTTCAGGAAAAATACTTTGAGATCTTTGTACCTATCCCTCATCTGTAAAATGGTGATAAAAACACATACCTAATTTTCAGACTTTGTTTTATAATTGAAATCTAATTTTAGCTTGCCTAACTCCCCAGATAATTTCCTTCCAGCCCTGTTCCCCAGAAAGGAGAGTGATGGCCTCTGTGTCCCATGCTTTAAAAAATTTTTTTTTAATTTATTAAAGTATACCACTCATACATAAGCATACATAGACACTAAGTGTATAATAATAGCTGTGAATTTACAAAACAAATATATATAACATCATACAGGACTCTCATACCTCACCCTATAACCAATGCCTTGAATTGTTAAACATTTTAAACTAATTCTTAAAGAGCATTGTCACAACATTACTACTAACCAAAGTATTTTCCCCCAATCCACCCTATTATTATCTTTATAAGTATGGTAACAATTGTGAAGTTAGAAAGCAAACATGTATAACATCATTCAAGGGTCCCATGCATCAACCCTCCACCAATACCTTGCATTTTCGTGAGATGTTTCTTACAAATTATGAAAGATTATTGTCAAAATCTTATTGTCCTTATCTTACATTTGGTGTATTTTTCCCTCAACCCACTCTATTATTTTTCTTGAAGTATATTTTTATGGCAGAAGTTGTAAACTTATAACACAATCATGCGCATGTACAGAATTCCCAAACAATACCCCTGTATCTGAACATTTGTTACAGACAAGATAATATCTGGTTGTTACCATGACCATAGTGTACATTTGGCACACATTTTCCATACTGCCCCATTATTAACACAGTACATCTTTGGCATAGATGCAATAATATCATATTATTACTGCTAACCAGAGTCCATGGGTCACTCCAGTTGTATTTTTCCCATGCTTCTCCACATTCCCACCACTTTACAGTAGTGATGTACATTTGCTTTAGCTAACAAAGGACACTCTTGCATCTGTACCATCAAATGCAGTTCTCATCTACTTCTTGGTTTACCATACTATTCAGTTCCTAGATTATTCTTTAGCATTCTGTCAATTGACATTTCATATCTGGACTACCATTTTCAGCCACATCCCCATTTATAAACTAGCTTTTACTCACTATGTGTTGCCATCCACTCTATACATTTCCACACTTTCACGGCAAAGCTAATTAAAACTTCTATGTACATTAACCATCAGTAGTCCACCTCAGTCCCCCCCTTATCTCCTTTAAGAATGTACCATGTGCTACCAAGTCTTGAAGATACTTTCCTACAACTTCTTCTAGAAGTTTTATCATTCTTGCCTTTGTTTTTAGGTTTTTGGTCCATTTTGAATTAATTTTTGGGTAAGGTGTGAGATAGGGGTCCTCTTTCCTTCTTATGACTATGGATATCGAGTTCTTTCAGCACTCTTTGTTGAATGGACTATTCTGCCCGAGCTGTGTGGGATTGACAGGCTAGTCAAAAATGGCTTGACCATACATGTGAGGGTCTGTTTCTGAACCATCAAATTGATTCCATTGGTCTATGTGTCTGTCTTTATGGCGGTACCATGCTTTTTGTAAAGCACAATAGCTAGGAAGTGTGATTTAAAGTCTGGAGGTGAGAGTTTGCTTTTCCTTTTTAAGATGTTTCTGGCTATTCAGGATCCCTTACCCTTCCAAATAAATTTGATAATTGTGTTTTTAATTTAAAAAAATTCTGGTGGAATTTTCATCAGGCTTACATTGAATCTGTATATCAATTTGAGTAGAATTGACATCTTAATGATATTTAGTCTTCCAATGCATGAGCATGGAATATTCTTCCAGTTATTTACACCTTTCTAAACTTTTTTTTAACATTGAGTTACAGTTTTATGAATACAAGTGCCTTGCATCATTGGTTAAGGTTTTTCCTGACTTTTTGAGTTTTATCTGCCATATTTTATTTTCACCATTCTTTTCCTCTTTTAGTTACTTTTATTGATATAATCTTCATTTCTAGACTCCCTTTAAGGCCTCTCTCTCCTGTCTTTTCTTGTCAGGGTCTAGCATACCCTTTAGTATGTCTTGAAAATCTTGTCTCTTGGTTAGAAATTCTCTCAGTTTCTGTTTATCTGTGAATATTCTAATCTCACCCTCATTTTTGAAAGACAGTCTTGCTGGATATAAGATCCTTGGCTGGAAGTTTTTCTCTTGTATCTTAAATATATCAGGCCACTGTTTTATTGCCTCCCTTGTTTCTGAAGGGAAATCAGCACTTAATCTTATTGGGTATCCTTTCTGTTATGCTTTGCTTTTCTCTTGTTGATCTCAGAATTCTCTTTGTCTTTGGCATCAGATATTCTGGTTAGTATGTGTCTCAGAGTTGGCTGATTTGGATTTTTTTGGGTGGGAGTACATTGTGCTTCTTGGACATGGATATCTATGTCCTTCAATAGGTTTGGGAAATTTTCTACCATTATTTCTTCAAATATTCCTTCTGCCCCTTTTCCCTTCTTTTCTCCTCTGGGTCAGCCATGACATGTATGTTTGCACATCTTTTGCTGTCATTTAGTTCCCTGATTCCTTGTTCAGTTTTTTCCATTCCTTATCTGTTCTTCTGTATGTTCACTTTCAGAGCCCATTTCTTTCAGCTTACCAATCCTTTCTTCTGCCTCCTCAAATCTGCTTTATATGATTCCAATGTTTTTAAATTTCATTGATTGCACCTTTCATTCTGAGATCTGCTAATTTGCTATGTATGCTTTCCAATTCTTCTTTGTGCTCCTCCAATGTCTTCTTAATATCCTTAATCTCTTTAGCCATCTCATTGAATTTATTAAGGAGGTTTGTTTGAACTTCTATGATTAGTTGTCTCAACTCCTTTCTGTTATTTGGAATGTTATCTTGTTCCTTTAGCTGGTCCATATCTTCCTGTTCCTTGGTGTGGATTATAATTTTTTGTTGTTGTCTTGGCATCTGGAGAGTAGGGTATTTATTCTGGGTGTAGGTTTTCTCTTTAGTTTATGGCTTGCTGCCCTTTCTCCTTTGCTGGTTGTGCAGTAGGAGCCAAAGATGTAGTTGGTGCTCTAAGCTGTAGGTGCTTAAGCTGCCCTCATTACCCAGGGACCTATGAATCTTCTCTCAACTTTCTCCTTTGCCAGGGGTAGGGACAGAATCACAGCTGTGTGGAATAATTCAAGTCATGCAGGCCTAGACTGTAACTGCCCAGAGAGATTGATGAAGCTTCACGCCCCTTTCACCCCTGCCTGGGCAGGGACAGAGCTGCAGGCATGGGCAGCAATCTATGCATTGCAGGTCCAAGAAGACCACAGTTGTCCTGGTACACTTCTGGTTATTCAGTCCGTGTCAGCTAAAGGTTCCTGCAGTTACCTGGATAGGCTGGTGCAGAGCCCACCAGGTTCCTCCCTGCCAGAGGTGGGGCTGAAGCCTAGGATAGGACTGCAGGCTGATCTGGGTGCAAGAAACTGATCCCTATGTTCACTGAGACTTTCTGTCAGCCTGACTTCCCCTCATGCTGGGGGTGGGGTTAAAATGGTGGCCCCCAGCCTCTTTCCAACTGGACAGGTTTATCCTTTAGCTATTCTTAGGGTTAGACTCTAATCAGTAGCTGAAATCAGTGGCCAGCTCTCTTCCTCCCCTATTTTTGGGAAAATGGAGCTTCCATTTCTAGCCAGAGGGTAGCTCTTGGGGCAGCTTGTGCTGCTATAGTAGGATATTCACTGGCATGTCAACTTGGCTGGTAATTTCCCAAAGAGGCTAATGCAGGTCCCCCAGCTTCCTGCCTGCTGGAGGTGAGGCTGGGTCCTATGCTAGAGCTGCAAACTGATCTGGATGGAAAGGCGCTGAACCAGCACTGGGATTTTTATTCTGTCCTGCTTCTCCTTGTGCCTGGCATGGAGTTAAGATGGCAGTTCCCAGCCTCTTTCTGACTTGGTCAGGTTCAAACTTTAGCTGTTCTTAGGATTATATACTGTAGCCCTCTGAATTTACTCATCAGGAGCTGAAGTTGGTGCCCAACTACCATTTTCTTCCCCATTTTTGGGAAGTGGAGCTTCCTATTTCAGCTGGGGAATAGCTCCCCAGGTGGCTTGTGCCTCCACTGGAGGATGGGCACCAGCCTCCAGGGCATGGGGTGCTCTGTTTCTGAATCTTCTCTGCAGATGGGCAGTCTCCTTCCTTCCATTCTTTCAAGGATGTTGCAGGATTCTCTTCTGGCTTCCTGGCGCACCCAAACAGGTGCTTTAGATAGTGCTGTGTGATTACTAACTGCCCTGTAGCAGGAGCTGACTCTAGGAGCTCCTTGCTCTGTCGCCATCTTGCTAGTTGTCCTTGAATTTTGGATATTTTTTATATAGGTCTAAAGTTTCCTTTTACATTTTTGTTGTTGTTTATGTTTCTTTGTTGAGAACTATCTTTTCTTTCATTCCAAGAGGATTTACCTTTCTCACTGAGCAGAGAGTGCTTTGTCACATAATTCCTTCTGTGGTTCATTTGGGACTGTATTGGCTGATTGTTTTTTCCCCTGGAGAATAGATGAGATTTTTCTAGTTCTTTTTATGTTATGTTGTATAATTTGGGATGATATCTTGGTTGCGTGCTTATTATATAGTTAGAGACTTCTGAAAGATTGTTTTAGCGAGTTGGTACTTTGCTATTCCATATGAATTTGAGGATCAACTTTTTCCATTCCTAAAAAAAGATTGCGGAGATTTTGGTAGGTATTACATTTAGTTATTTTTTCTTCATTTTTTTGTCTTTATTTTTTTTAATGTTCTCATATACCCTCCATCCCCCTCACTCTAATTCTCCCCCTATAACAACCTCCTCCATCATCATGAGACATTCATTGCACTTGGTGAATACATCTGTAAGCACCGCTGCACCTCATGGTCAATGGTCCACACCATAGCCCACACTCTCCCACAGTCCACCCAGTGGGCCATGGGAGGACATACAATGTCTTGTAACTGTCCCTGCAGCACCACCCAGGACAACTCCAACCCCTGAAAATGTGCCCACATCACATCTCTTCCCCCCACTCCCTGCCCCCAGTAGCCACCATGGCCACTTTCTCCACACCAATGTCACATT
The DNA here is from genome assembly GCF_030445035.2 of Dasypus novemcinctus. Lineage (NCBI taxonomy): Eukaryota > Metazoa > Chordata > Mammalia > Cingulata > Dasypodidae > Dasypus > Dasypus novemcinctus. Next base: position 103,605,479 of record NC_080687.1, on the reverse strand, counting down.
TTCTTCGATTACTAATCACAATGGTTCATGAATAGAATATCAGTAAGTCCACTCTGATCCATACTCTATTCCTCCATCCTGTGGGTCTTAGAATGGTTGTGTCCACTGCACATCTATATCAAGAGGGGGCTTAGATTCCACATGGATGCTGGATGCAATTCTGCTTTCAGTTATAGGCACTCTTGGCTCCCTGGTGTGGTGGTTGACCTTCTTCACCTCCATGATAGCTGAGTGGGGTAAGTCCAGTAAACCAGAGTGCAGGAGTTGCAAATCTATTGAGGCTCAGGGCCTGGCTATCCCATGGACAGTCCAGAGACTCAGGTCCCCTGGGTATACACTAAACCCCAGCACCAACTACAGATCCGGTAAAAGTAACAAGAGAGGCTTGGGGACAAAGATCAGATCTGAGTCCAGCTCCATCACACAGAAACACAAACTCCAAAGTAGGGCCAACTGACATGTCACTGAACTCCATCTGCCGTGACCATAGAAGCTGTTGGTCCCTGTAGCCCTCAGAAGAACCAATACCTGGGGTTGTATCTACTTTATCTGTCTCTGGGACTCTGCTGAGGTGTGCATAAGGGCGACCCCTCTGATGACCTCCCGGCTCCTTTTGGAGACTCAGCCATATAAACTCATTTGTCCTTTCCATTTCCCCCTTTTATTCAGGTCAAACAGCATTTTTAACTACTGCTATTATATGGAGACTGAGATATTCTGCTGGTCCAAGTTGACCCTTTTATTTAAGGTCATTTTCTAGTTACATCATCAGCTGGTCCTTGGTAGTAATCCCTCGGCAGAAGAAGTTGCCTTGCCAGTTTGCATACAGGGCAACACTTACTGCAGTGATGGAAGGCAAAACATCAATAATACAACTTTTTTTTTTTTAAAAGATTTATTTATTTATTTAATTTTCCCTCCTCCCCTGGTTGTCTGTTATTGGTGTCTATTTTGCTGTGTCTTGTTTCTTTGTCTGCTTCTGTTGTCATCAGCGGCCCGGGAAGTGTGGGCGGCGCCATTCCTGGGCAGGCTGCTCTTTCTTTTCACGCTGGGTGGCTTTCCTTATGGGCGCACTCCTTGCGCGTGGGGCTCCCCCATGCGGGGGACACCCTTGCGTGGCACGGCACACCTTGCGTGCATCAGCACTGCGCATGGCCAGCTCCACACGGGTCAAGGAGGCCCGGGGTTTGAACCGCGGACCTCCCATATGGTAGACGGACGCCCTAACCACTGGGCCAAAGTCCGTTTCCCCAAAAATACAACTTTTGCATTTTAAAATTTTTGATACCCCAATTTATTTTTACCTGAAGTTTTCTAAATATCTATTCTATATCTAACCTTTAACCTCATCACTATATTCCATTTTACTATTAATGGAACCTGGCAATATATTGGGCTTCATTTTTGAAGAAGTTTTGGATCACAGAGATGTTCAGCAATGGCAGGGGAGGAATACTGGTGTGGGATGTTACTGACAGGGCACACATGGTTGGCAGGGAGTTCTCCAGGGCATATATCCAGGGTACATAAAAACGTTTGGATATTTTCATAGCGGTTACAATTAAAAACAACAACTGAGGGAGTGCTGAGTCCCTAGTCAGGGGAGCTCTATCACAGTCCCTAAAAGAACACCAACAATCCCCCAAGTGCAACAGCAAAGACCGAAAAAGAAGGAAGGTCCAACAATGAGCCCTTGATACTAATGACTACGCTTGTGAGCCTGTGCACCTGAAATAAGAGCAAGGCCTAGAGCTGTAGGGTGCCTAAGAGTTCCCTCCTGAGAGCCTCCGTGTTGCTCAAATGTGGCCAGTCTCGAAGCCAGACTCAGCATGTAAATGTGTTGCCTTCCCCACAGCGTGGGGATTGCATTTAATCTGTAGATCACTTCAGATAGTACTGAAATTGTAGCAATATTAAATCTGAAAGAAGGACATGGTATCTTGCAATTTATTTAGATGATCTTTAATTAATTAAAATGAATTAGGTCATAATTTAGGTCAAATTAAATTAAATGCTTTGCAGTTTTCAGTGTATAGGTCATTCATCTCTTTATTTACATTCATTCTCAGGTATTCTTTTAGAGGCTATAGTGAATGGAATGTTTTAAAAGATATTTTTTATTTTTTCAAATGTACTTAGGTTACAGAAAATGTTACACAAAAAATATAAGGGATTTCCAAATGCCCCAGTCCACACACCTCCCACCCTTCCCCACATTAACAACTTCTTTCATTAATGTGGTACATTCATTGCAATTGATGAACACCTTTGGAGCATTGCCATGAAGCGTGGATTATAGTTTACATTCTTTCTACTCACTCGCTTTCAATTCTTTAGGATATATAGTGGCCTGTATCTGTTTTTGCAGTGTCAGTAAAGACAATTCCATGTTCCAAAAATGCCCCCATATTACACCTCTTTTTCCCTTTCTCTGCCTTCAGCACCTCCAGCAGCCACTGTCTCTACATCAATGATATAATTTCTTCCATTGCTGGAATACCAGTAAGTGTATAGTAGAATATTAGTAAGTCTACTCTCATCCATATTTTATTCCCCAATCCTGAGGATTCTGGGATGGGGATACCTACTTCATCTCTAATTGAGAGGAGGCTTCAATCCCATATGGCGGACGGATGGGATTCTCTTGCTTGCAGTTGTTGACTCTCTCAGTTCCTTGGTATGGTGGTTGTCCATCCTCACCTCCTTGTTAGTTATCCTGGGTGACACCAGTGAACTGCAGACTAGGTGTTGCAGCTACTGGAATTGATGTTTAATGCCCATTTCAGAGTGTTCTTTCCTGAAATGGAAAAACAAAACTGATTTTTTTAGTGTTTACCTTATACCCTACAACTTTTCTGATGTTATTTCCTCTAGTAGATTTCTTGTGGCTTTTTTGGGATTTTCAATAGGAAGGATCATATCATCTGAGAATAGTGGTAGTTTTTGATTTCTGATTTGAATGCCTTTCTCTTTTTTTGCCTAATAACCCTCACTAGAACTTCCGGTTTAATTTTGAATAGAAGTGGTAACAGTGGGCATCCTTGTCTTGTTCCTGGCCTCAGGTTTTATTCTTTCATTGCAAGCTTTCATTGTTTCTCACATTGACTACAATGTTAGCTGTGAGTTTTTGTATTTGCTTGTTGTTTCATTCCTATTTTTCTGAGCAATTTTATTATGAAATCATGGTAGATTTCATTAGAAGCCTTCTCTGTGCTATTGAAGTGATCATAGATTTCCCCCACCGTTCTTTTAATGTGGTGTTACTATAGTGACTGATTTTCTTAGGTTGGCCCACCACTGCATTCTGGAGATAAGTCACCCTTGGCCATGGGGTATAATCCTTATAATATATGTAGTTTGATTTGATTTGCCAGTGTTTTGTTGGAAGTTTTTGCTTCTCTATTCATATGGAAGTTGTTCTTTGTTTTCTTTTGATGTGTCTCTCTGGTTTGGGTATCAGAACAATAGTAGCCTTATGGAATGAGTTAGGAAGAATTCCTACCTCTTCAGTTTTTTGGAAGAGTCTGGGAAGGATTGGCATTAATTCTTGTTTGAATGTTTGGTACAATTCTCCCTGAAGCCATCTGGACTTTGACCTTTCCTTGATGGGAGGTTTTTATTTATTCAATCTCTTTGCTTTCATAGGTCTCTTAAGATCTTTTATATCTTCTTGAGTCAGAGCAGTTTATTTTTATGTTTTAGGAATTTGTTCATGTCTTCTCGATTATCTAGTTTCTTGACATATAAATGTTCATAGTATTCTCTTATAACCCTTTTAATTTCTGCCAGATGAGTGTTAATGTTCCCACTTTCATTCCTTAAATAGTTATTTGCATCTTCTCTCATTTTCTTTGTCTGTCTGGATAAAGGTTTGTCAATTTTATTAATCTTTGCAAAGAACCAAATTTTGGTTTCATTGATCCTCTCAGTTGTTTTTCTGTGCTTTATCTCCCTTGTCTCTAGTCTTTATTATTTCCTTCCTCCTACTAATGTTGTTTAGTTTTCTCTTCTTTCCTCAAGATATGAGGAAAGGTAATTGATTAAATATCATTCTTCCTTAATGTAAGAATTTATAGTTATAAGTTTCCCAATGAGTAGTGCCTTGCTCCTTTCCAAAGTTTTTTGGACATTTAAAAAAAATTTTTCTCTAAGAATTCCCTGGTTTTCTTTGTAGGTGGATTTTGGTAAATTATCCCATTGGTTATTTTAAAATGGGTCATATAGTTTCTACTTAATTGTACAATTTCAGTTTTCTTTCTGTTGATTTTTATATAGATCCATTGGGGTAGGAAAGGATTTTGTGTGGTTTCTGTCTTTTAATTTTTATTGTCTTGTGCCCTAATAGATAGATGGTCTAGCCTGGAAAATGATCCATGGATGCTTTAGAAGAATGTGTAATCTACTATTGTTGAGTGGTGTTCTATATATGTTAGGTCCAGTTTGTTTATAATATTGTTCACATCCTCAGTTTCCATTCTGAAGTTGTCTTGATGATTGACTCATTCTTTTTGTTTTTAAAGATTTATTTTTTCTCTCCCCTTCCCCTCCATTGTCTGTTCTCTGTGTCCATTAGCTATGTGTTCTTTTGTGTCTGCTTGTATTCTTCTCAGATGGCACTGGGAATCTGTGTCTCTTTTGGTTGCCTCATCTTGCTGCATCAGGTCTCTCTTGTGTGTGGTGGCACTCCTGGGTGGGCTGTGTTTTTCATGTAGGGTGGCACTCCTTGAGGGGTGCACTCCTTGTGCATGGGGCACCCCTACATGAGGGACACCCCTGCATGGCATGTCACTCCTTGCCTGTGGCAGCACTGTGCATGGGCCAGCTTACCACGTGGGCCTGGAGGCCCTGGTTATGGAACCCTGACCTCCTATATAGTAGGCAGATGCTCTATCAGTTAAGGCACATCTGCTTCCCTGATTGATTCTTGAAACTGGTGTTTTGAAGTCTCCAACTATTATTATGTAACTATTTCTTCTTTCAGTTTTGCCAATGTTGTTTCCTGTATTTTGTGGCTCTGTGCATTTATGTTGTTTGTTACTATACCTTCTGGTGGATTGACCCTTTTCTTAATATATAGTATCCTCCATTTTCTTTTGTTGTAATTTTGGACTACAAGGCTATTTTATTCTGATAGTAGTTTAGCCACCCTGCTCTCTTCTAGTTACTCTTAATATGTAATATTTTTTTCTTCTCAAAACTTTCAAACTATTTGTTTCTTTGGATCTAAAATGAGTGTCTTTAAAATAACATAGTTGTTTGAAGTATTTTTTAAATATATATTTTTACTTATTTCTCTCCCCTCCCACCCCAACCCCAGTTGTCTACTCTCTATGTTCATTCACTGTGTGTTCCCCTGTGTCTGCTTCTATTCTTGTCAGTGATACTGGGAATCTGTGTCTCTTTTGTTGTTGTTGTTGTTGTTGCATCATCTTGCATCAGCTCTCAGTGTGTGCAGTGCCACTCCTGGGCAGGGTGCACTTTTTTTGGTGCTGGGTGTCTCTCCTTACAGGGTGCACTTCTTGCACATGGGGCTACCCTACACAGGGGACACCCCTGCGTGGCACGGCACTCCTTGCGTGCATCACACTGCACATGGGCCAGTTCTACATAGGTCAAGGAGGCCCTGGGTTTGAACCTTGGACCTTCCACATGGTAGGTGGATGCTCTATCCATTGAGCCAAGTCCGCTTCTCTGAAGTATTTTTAAAATACATTCTGCCAATATGTGTATTTTGATGAGTGAGTTTAATCTATTTCTTTATTTTTTAAAAGATACTTAGATTACATAAATGATGTATAAAAAACATAGGGGATTTCTGTATGCCCCATTCCCTACACCTCCTAAATTTTCCAACATTAACATCCTTCATCAGTGTGGTACATTCGTTACAATTGATGAACATATTTTGGACCATTGCTTCTAATCATGGATTATAGTTTACATTGTAATTTATATTCTCTCCCACACACTTTTATAGTTATGGGAAGATATAGAATGGCCTGTATCTGTATTGCAATGTCATTTAGGGCAATTCCCAAGTCCCAAGAATGCCCCCATATTACATCTGTTTTTCCCTCTCCTTTCCCTCAGAACCTCTAATGGCTACTGCCTTCACATCAATGATATAAATCTTCCATTGCTAGAATCACAATAAGTCTATAGTAGGATACCAGTAAGTCTACTTTAGTCCATAGTTCATTCCCCCAGTGCTGAGGATTCTGGGATGGTGATGCCCATTCCACCTCTAATTGAGAGGGGGCTTTGCTCCCATAGATCGAGATGCATGAGAATATCTTGCTTACAGTTGTAGACTATGGTTCCTGGGATGGTTGTTGTGCCATCAACCCATCATTATTGTGCCATCATTTCCTAGTGAGTTGTACTGGGTGAGTCCAATGAACTGTTGAGATTCAAGGCCCAGCTGGAACATGGACAGTCCAAAGATTTAAGTCTCTTGAATGTATACCTTAAAATCTATTTATTTTGAAGCAAGTACTTTGAAAAGCAGGATTTATTTAGGCATTTTAAATTCATTTCTTATACATCCTGTACTTTTCCCCCTTATTTCCTCCATTCCTGCCTTCTTTTGTGTATAGTTGATCTTTTGCAGTGAAACAGTTTTTTCCCATTCTAATTTCTTTTTCTGTATGTTTTTTAGATATTTTATTCGTAAGGTTATGTTGGAGTTTATATTTAGCATCACAAATTGATAGTAATCCTCTTTGAATTGACTTGAACTTACCTTCAGTTTCAAGAGTAATAATAACAAACTAAAGGGAAGAAGATTTGGCCCAATAGTTAGGGCATCTGTCTATCATATGGGAGGTTCAAGGTTCAAATCCAGGGCCTCCTGACCTGTGTGATGAGCTGCCCTACACATAGTGCTGATACACGCAAGGAGTGCCATGCTATGCAGGGGTGTCTGCCGCGTAGGGGAGCCCCAAGGGCAAGAAGTGCACCCTGAAAGGAGAGCCGTTCAGCACGAAAAACGTGCATCCTGACCAGGAATGGTGCTACACACAGAGAGCTGATGTAGCAAGATGATGCAACAAAAAGAGACACAGATTCCAGGTGCTGCTGACAAGAATAAAGGCAGACACAGAACACACAGTGAATGGACACAAAAAGCAGACAACTGGGGGAGGCGGTGAAGGGGAGAGAAATAAATTTTAAAAAATAAAAGAAACTAAAAGTTAATTATTAGATAAAATACTTCTAAACAAAATCAATTCAGAAATGAATTACATTTTAAGACATATAACTGAAAACACCTCCAAAACTAAATGATCCTGAAAATATATGCACATTTGAGGGTTATGACTAGATTTTGGCAAGATGATGTCAGTTGTTCCATTTTAGAAAAACAACTTAATATTGGGTTAAAAGGCAATAATCAGATGCAGAATGAAAAGGACTGGTACCAGAGAGACAGAACAAAGGTGTATATTTAAGAGTGGGAGAAATATGGAACCAGGAAATACCCAGAATTAAGCTGCCATGTCTTGTGCATTGTACAGAAACTACAGGAGAGACAGCTCTGTGAGGTTTGGAAAGCTGTTCTGAATCATAATACTGACTACAAATTCAAGGGGAAAAAATCATATAAAATGACCAATAGAAAAAATATGTCAATTGACATACAAAGGTAATAAAGGGCAAAAAAGGAATAAATGCAGAGTAACAGCACACAATGAAATGAAAAATCCTCATTTCAATGTCCTTTATGGTGTAGTTTTTCAAAAAACAAGGCGTTAGGCATTAAGAAAATGAAGCAAGATATGAAAAGACATCAGATAATAAAAATTGAAGGGACAGAAATGTGGAAAAAATATGGAAAAAAAAGGAAAAATCACTTCAAAATGTAATGCAAGCTAGAAGAAACACAGTGAATGATAATGCCTTATAAGAAATAGAAGTTGATGAGACAAAAAATTATTCAAGAGAAAATAAAATTTTTTTAAAGATTTGAGAAAAAGTGTCAAAAGCTAATGATAGGTACGGAAGAGCCAATACGTGAATAACTGGTGCACATGAAAAGACAAAACCAAAGCAGAGACCTGAAATAAATTTAAAGGTATCATTTTTGTCTGTAAATAGAAGGAATGCTTTGAGCACTGAATGAGAATGAACATAATGACAATATATAGTCTAGTAGAATTGATGGGTTTTCCAGAAAAAGAAAAAATCGTTTGTGCATTTAGCACAATAGATAGAAAATTAGATCCTCATCAAGGTTTTTGAAGACAATACATTGTGTCAGAAGAAAATGGAGCCATTAATTTTATACCCAACAGAATTGATTTGCAAGTATAAAAGACAGGGAAGTCCAAGTTATACTGTTAGACCCTGAGTCATATTGTTCCCACATTCCCTTCCAGCTGAGTGAACAGTGTTCAGTAAAGGTAGTGTTTAGAAAGACATTGGCCTGAGGACAGATGCTAAGGTTTACATTTACACTTCTTCCACTATGACTAAATGGGGTTGTATGAGAGAGGGAGTGTCTTTGCTGAAAGCTGCTAGGGAGACAGACATAGGATAATTCAGGAAGTTCTAACTCTCTTTAGGGTGCTTGATAAATATTAAGAAAACTTGTAGGAGATAAATATTGTTTAATATAATGATACCTAATATTAAAAGTAAAGTCTCTTTCTAAACCTCCCTTTAAATCTGTCAAACTAAAAACCAGACTTTCACTAAATCAGCTGATTAAAGAATGGGTATAAGGGGTTGAGTACTGAGGTGTCCCCATTTCAGGGAATTATGCCTTTCAGTCTGCAAACACCAGCTCCTCTGAGGGTCTGACAAAGGCCTTCAGTTCATGCATGGTCTTCGTAGCTGTTGATACTAAGATCTGGAACACAAACACAAGTTCCAGAATCTGGAAAGGCACAGAGAGTAATGGAAGAGGAAGCTGTATACGGTGACCCTACAGGCACCTACAGCCCTCTTGCCCAAATTAAGGAGCCATTGGCTGGATGGCCGAGCTACTTAGGTGCTTTTATGGAAAGCATTTCTGTCCCCTGGGTAGAAGTTGTTAGGGCATCCTTTACCTCCTGTGCCTATTTTCACCAGCTAGTTCCTAGCTCCACTTGCATGTTCACAGAAAATGTTAATCGCAGTTACCTAGTGTTCCCCTCTGTTTTGCCGAATTTCCTGAAATACCAAAAAGATAGCTAGAAAAGCAGTGGATTCCATATGCACTTGTTTCCCTTCCCCTCTTCTTCTGACCTGCTCCACATTTCCTCTTCTTTCTCTTCATCTCTTTTTCTTCCCAAGTCTTGTTTTCTTGAATGAGTACAGAATAATTTCTGGAACCAGACTTGTTCTGGAACAGTGTTGGCAGCTGGGGGAGGGAGGGAAGAAAACATTTATACATGTCCAAGTGACCCAGTACAGGAAAACTTGTGTGGCCTGAGGAAAGTTCACAGGGAGGGGGGTGGTAGAGTGTGGGGGACAGGACTGACCTGTCTCACTGGAGCTGTGGGTGCTGAAAGGAGCAGGGAGCCCTGGGCCCTGTGGTTCAGAGACTCTGTGCTGGGCCTGGTTCATTCCAGGAGACCAGGTCAGCAGGCGTGTGAGAGCCAGTGTGTGGAAGAAGCCAGGCAGGAGCCCCTTCACACAAGTCCTCCAGAAAGCCTGCCAGGCCTTGGGAAGTACTGAGCGGCAGCTGGACAGCAATCCCTCTCAACTGAGAGCGAGTTCAGGTTTTATTCCTAATCCTTGGATTTGGGTTCTGGGTGTAGAGTGGAGGCTAGAAGTGTGTTAAAGGATATGCATCCCACTGCCCCTCTCCAGGACCCACACTCACACCCCCTCCCCTGCCCCCCACATTCCCAAGCACACCACTCAGACTTACACATAGACAGTCCCCAGTCCCTGTACACAGAGTTCTTGCCACCTAAGGGAACACTGATGCTTGTAAAACCTAGTTCTTTACCTGGAAAATCTCTTTTTTTAACCATACCCCAATCCTCATTTCTTCCAGGATATGGAAACAGAATGACTCTCCAGACAAAGCCAGGAAGAATGCTCTGATTTTCTTATGCAGATATTTCCTCAAGAGTGAGTGCTTCCAGAATATGTGCTGTTTCTGCTTCCACTTAGAGTCATTCCCAGTTACAGAAATGAAAACTCCATATTGGATCATGCTGTGTAGTGTTTGCTCAGGTACTTTGTTCCCTTGGTGCTTTAGAAGAACAGGCGGGAAAGGAAACAGTGGTCAAGTCAAAGGCCCTATAAGCCAGTGGAGGGACATCTGTGGCAGAGCACATGCTTTGCTTAAACATAAATCCCTCAAGTCTATTTCACTTTGCGATTACAAAATTCTTAATCAGTGGAGGAAAAAAAGTTGCTGAGGTCAAGACCCCTACCATGGAGTTTATAATCTGCTGCCTTTTGTGGATGCCCTTTTAAAGAAGGGGTCAGTTTGAAGAGGACCCCACTTGACACTTTCCCCTGCTAGAAAATTGTATATATCAAATATATTATACATAATTAGATATCCTTATCTGAAGTCAGTGGAAGGAGAAAGAAACAAGAAAGGTAATATTTATATCCTAGACAAAGAATAGTGACCTCACCTCAGCATTAGATGGGCCACCTCATCTTCTTGGTCTTTGGGAAGCTCCACTATCTTTTATTCCTTGGGAGCTCAGAGGTCACAGAGTATCTGTGAGCACATTGGTGTTTAACCATGAATTACTCAGGGAGTATTCTGGCCTTGGGCAGGAGGGTAGAGTGGAGTTTGTAGATTAACAAGTACAGTATGAGCTGCTGCTGGGCCACCCTTCTTACTGTAAGAAGAATAGCAAAGACAGTAGAAGAAAAGAATTGTAGTTAATGGAAACCTAAAGTAACTTGTAATAATCAGCCTACAAATGGTTCTAAAATTCAATGACAAGTTCCCATGGTGCCTCCCATTTGTTCTGTATCTCACCTAAATTTCCAAAATTGGCAGTATCTTCTTGACATCTTCCAGATCATTTCAACCTCCATGGAGTCACAAATGCTGGCCCTGCAGATACCATATGTTCTATAGGAATTTCCCTAATGAATAATGACTTTGAATATCTTTTCCTGTGCTTATTGGTATTTGATATATCCTCTGGGAATCATCTGTTCAAGTCCTTTGCCCATTCTTAGTTGGGTTGTTTTTCTTTTTGTTGTGGAGTTGTAGGTGTTCTTTTATACATACTGGGTATTTAAACCCATACTGGAAATAAGATTTGCAACTATTTCTGTAGGTTCTTTTCACTTTCTTGATAACGTCCTTTGACTGACAAAACTTTTGACTTCTGATGAAGTTTACTTCTAATTTTGTCATTGTTGCACATAGAATTCTGTACCTCAGTTTTTCCACCTGAGGAGGAGGATAGTAAATCAACCATGACATTTGTCTATGAATGACTTAATGTATATAAAGTATGTAGTGTAGATGCTTGGGAAGGTTAATTAAAGTTCCAGTGTCTTGCCTGAGATCTCACAACTTAATATGACTCAGATCTGGATCCTCACCTGGGAGTGGAAACTCCAAGGGCAGTACCCTATCCATGAAACACAGCTGCTTTGCCAGTAAATGACCACTTTATTTTAATCCTTGCTTAAATTTAAGTGTCTGTCAGCAATGGTGTAGAGGGATGTGAGCCAGTGCCCTTATGGGGAAAACTGATGATAAGGTAGAAGGGTGTAGCTGTGCAGTGGATGGGCATGATGGTGGTACAGCGAGGCTATTGGGATGGGTGGTGCTGGTCTGCGAGGGGGTGGGGTGGGGGTGTGTTGCACTGTCCTGTCCATGGAACTGGGGCAAGGATTGGAGGAGGGAACAGATGAACTCTGGGGATTAGTTGTGTAGTGAATGGGTGTGACAGCAGTGCAGTGATGCTGTTGGGTTGGGTGGTGCTGGTTTGTGAGGGGTTGGGGAGGGGAGGGTGGGTTGGACTGTACATGGAACTGGGGAGAGGGTTGGGGGAGGGAGCAGGTGAACACATTGGCATTTGTGGGTATGTGGTTGAAATGACAACATTGAGAATGTTATTTTGGCAAATATGGAAGGGAGAGTTATTGGTTTAGGGTGTTGGAGGTGGGGAGCATGCAGGACAGGGCCCACCTGAGGCAGGCTTCTAGGGAGTGTGTGAGTGTTCATCCCATCGTAGTATGTGTTATCAGAGGATGGAGACCCACATAATGAGAGGGAAGGGGTGGCCTCCTGGGGAGTCCTGCTGTGTTCTCAAATAGAGTGGCAGGAGTCTCTTGAGATTGTAGGCAGTGCTTAAATGGGAGGACAGGCCAGTATATGGAGCCCTCAGTGTTGTTGTAAGCAACTATGAATCTCGTTCTTGAAGGAGTGAAGCATGATGCTTGCCCAGGTCCCAAGGGGAGGTGAGAGAGAAATAAAATAGGTGGAACTTGGGGCATTTTTGGGGTGATGGAATTGTTCCACATGGTCTTACAGTGATGGATACAGGCCTTGTTAAATGTCATCAAAATTTATAAAAGGGTAGGGTCCAAATTATAAACCATAATGTAAATCATTGACCAGGGTTAGTAGCAATGCTTCAATATTTGTACATCAATTGTAAGAAATGTACCATCCACATGTAAAATGTTATTGATAGGGGAAACAGGAAAAGGGGGAGGATATTGAGTATATGGGAATACCCTATATTCTCCACATGGCTTTTCTATAACCTAAAGATTCTCTGAAGATAAAATGAAGAAAATAAGACACTAGGGGAATAAATGGAAGAAAATGTCACTGTACATACAAGACAACAGATCTTATAGTGATGGAAGGCATGATGAAAAATTTTTAAATTTTTTTTTCAATTTTTAAAAAATTTTTGTTATTTTTTAAACTATCATTTCATTTTCTTATTAATTGTGTTTGGTTATTTCATTGGCTTCATTTTTTGAGGAAAAGTTGGATCTAAGAAAGGCTCCAGCTGTAGAAGGGGAGGGTCATTAGTGTGGGGTGACAATGATGGGGGATTCATGGGAAGAGGTTCACCTGGGGCATGTATGTGAGGCGTGTGGTCAGATGTTCATGGGCATTGTCACAGTGGGTGAAGAATCACACAATAACCAAGAGAACCTTAAATGTCCAGTTCTGCCGCATTCCCTAATGGGACGGCAAGAATCCCCTGAGTATAGGGGCAGTGACTAGTAAAAGAGCATGGGCCATTGATGGGCCCTTGATATTGATGACTGTACTTATGAACCTTTACTTTTGAAATTGAAACCGAGCTTAGTGTTATAGGCTGCCTGAGAGTTACCTCCGGAGAGCCTCCCCGTTGCTCAAGTGTGGCCTCTCTCTAAGCCAAACTCAACATATAAATGCACTATCTTCCCCCTGGCATGGGACATAATGCCCAGGGATGAGGCTCCCTTACACCGAGGGATTACTGCCAAGCACCATGTAGCAAAGAAACTGGAAAAAGACATTGACCAAAAGGGGGAAACAGTAAAGACAAATGTGTTTATATGGTTTAAGAGACTTCAAAGTGAGTGGGCAGATCATTCTAGAGGTTACACTTCTGCAAGTCCTAGTAGGATCCGATTGCTACAGTAAATAAGTGCCTCAAATAGCTGGGTTCCTGAGAGCTCTGGAGACAGCCAGACACTATAGGCTTGGTTGATGTCTGAGGAGTTTGGCACCCTGCCATTGGATCCTACTTTGGAATTTATGCTCCCCAGTGTGACCGAGTTGGACTCAGTTGCAGTTTCCAAACACATGGCTCTCCTGCCAATTGCATTTGAACCTATAGTTAGTAATAGAATTGATAGGTTTATGTCCAAGAGACTTATAGTTTTGGGCTTTCTGTGTGCCAGTTAGGCTCCAAAACCCAAGAGATTTGCAACACCTACTCTCCTGTTCATTGGACTCATCAAGGACATCTGACAAGGAGATGAGAATGGACAACAGCCATTCCAAAGAACAGACAGAGTCTGCAGCTACAAGAAGATAGTCCCTCCACCTGCCCCTTGGGCTCTAAGCCTCCTCTCAGTTAGAGACAGACTGGGCATCACCATTCCAGAATCCTCACAATCAGGGAATGAATGATGGACTACAGTAGACTTACTGTTATTCTGTTACAGACTTATTGTGATTCTAGTAATGGAAGAACTTTTATCATTGATGAGGAAGCAATGGCCACCAGGGTTCTGAGGGGAGGGAGAGGGAAAAATAGGTGTAATAAGGGACCTTTTCAGGACACTGGAATTAAGCTTAATGATGTTGCAGTGTCAGGTTCAGGCCTTTATATGTCTTGTCATAACTTATAAAATTGTATGGGAGAGAATTTAAACTATAATGTAAACTATGATCCCCACTGAGTGGCAGTGCTCCAATATGTGGTCATCAATTGTAATGAATGTACCATGCTAATGAGGGGTGTTGTTATGTGGGCAAGTGTGGGAAGGGAGTGGGGCATTTGGGAATTGGGAAAGGGAAAGGTTTTCCTGAGCCCTTTAACCTTCCCAGTGCCTTGGGCCTTCTCTTTGCCAGAGCTGTGAGTGAGGGGCTAGGTGTGGCAGATTAAAACAGTCATCTAGGCTGTGGAATTAAAAATCAGTTTGTCCTGTGCTTCCCCAATTTAAACCTTTCAATAGCCTTAAAATAAGGGTGGTTAATAATCCTATTAATGAATTTCAGAAAGCAAATGAAAAGTCCTTGAAAGCTATGGAAGATCTTTTCTAAATTATGATTGAAACAAATTAAACAATTGTAATATATTCCAGAACCTAGCTTTCAGTATGCTTTTAAGATTACTCACAGTTTTAGAATTGTATTAAAGAGAAGTTTTAAACCTTATGTAAAGGAAGGAAAAAGAACACTCCTGGAATAAACTATAATGATTTCATTTTTATTTAACTTAAATGTAATCTCCCTACATTTATAGAATGCCAATTAAATAAATATTACATTAAGTCTTTAAGACAATGAAATTCTAAATTCATGTTTAATGGAATTAAGTTAAACAGAGGAAATGTAGATCTGCCCTCTCTTTAATGAATAAAGTAAGCTTCTTTGGCTACTAATTGTAATTTTTTTAAAAAGATTTATTCCCCCCACCTTTTTGTTTTTGCACTCGCATGTGCTTCCCGTGTCTTTTCTTTAAGAGGCTCTGGGAACCGATCCCAGAACCTCCAATGTGGGAGAGAGGCATTCACTTTCACAAGCTGCCTCATCTCTCCAGTCTGCTGCATCTCTCAGTGTCTCTCCTCTGTGTCTCACTTTGTCGTGTCACCTTGCTGCACCAGCTGTGCGCAGCATGGGCTGTCAGCTCTCCATGTCAATGGACTTTCAGCTCTACAGTGCTCAGGCCAGTTTGCCTTTACCAGGAGGCCCTGGGAATTGAAGCTGGGGCCTCCTATATGGTAGATGGGAACCTGGTCACTTCAGCTACATATGCCTCCCTAATTGTAATTTAATAAGCTTATTTTAATGTGAAGTATCCAGTCCATGTGGTTGTGGTAAATTATATGGAGTTTGGAAAAGCATCTTCTAAACTGAAGCATTTAAGTGACTAATTCCAGGAAACCATTATTAATTAGAACTGTACATTGATATTAATAATAAAGGGTAACTTCATAGCAGGGAAACCTATCAGAGGCCACCTCAATCTGCATGTTAAAGTGGTGGTATGGAAAGATACTCTTGATTGCTTTGGGAACCCTTAGTTTTCATAAAATACTGGAGAAAGTAGTTTCTCCCATACTGCTAAAGTAAAATACCTGTTCATTTACATAACTTGGCAAAAGTAATATCATTTAATATGTTATAGAGTATATTGGAGGTATTTAGAAAGTATGTAAAGATCAACAATATGGAAGTCTATCTCTTTTAAAATCTCTTGAGCATCCAAACCTGGCTGAAATACCCTGCATGTTGCCTGTCCATTTGAGTTGTTGGCCAAGTTGGTCACTGACCTCTACAAAATAAAGGTATCTACCAGATCTCTGCTTATGCTCCTGAAGAGGATGAAGAGTACATTGCAGCTTCAGACTCCTGCAGCAGCCATCGATGGATTGCTAATGGCGAGATATACAATGGACATTGCCTCCATAGTGGCTCCATAGTGCCTTCATAGTGTCAAAGGGCACTGTGCCCCAGGCACGTGAAACACTGGAGCCTTCCCTTCCTAGTCTCTCTCTAAGATCAACTGTGCTGCAGCATGCTGGCTGTGTGTAGGACTCACCATGTGAAGCAACAATGATCAGAGTACTGTGAGTAGAACTTAAACACAATTGGCATTATGGCCTGCTCCCACGGGGAGATAACATATATGGTATTGCAAACATGGAGCTTAGATCTATTAACTGCAGCTCAAAGAGGAGTTTGTGCATTGATTCATGCATTGATTAGTATGAAGTACTTACCTACATACTGATGAATATGATAA
The DNA here is from genome assembly GCF_030445035.2 of Dasypus novemcinctus. Lineage (NCBI taxonomy): Eukaryota > Metazoa > Chordata > Mammalia > Cingulata > Dasypodidae > Dasypus > Dasypus novemcinctus. Next base: position 103,589,079 of record NC_080687.1, on the reverse strand, counting down.
TATCTCTTCAATTCTAGATCATATGCAGAAGGTTTTTGAGCATGTTAAAAATCTTGGTAAACATAATTCATTTTATAAGTAGGTAAGGAATGTAGCTGTAAGAGAAAGGAATGGCTCTCTTAAGTACCATCTTTATTTTCTTTGCCATGTGCTTGTCTTGCTGCCTATACTGTCTCTGTGAGTTTCTGTCTAGGGCAGTCCCTCTTCACACCTCTCCTAGCTGCCCTAAGCATAACCACTGCTGTAGGAACTGGGATTGAAGTTCATACTGAAACCTAGCAGGTCTCCTACAGTCTCTGCCTGGAGTTAACCAGCAGCATACAAGAATTCAAGGAAGAATGCTGTTTCCATCAAGTTTGGGAGGAAGCAGCCTCTGAAGGTACCTGTCTTCTCACTCTTGTGGTCTAGTATGTCATGACTGCACCCCTTTTTGGTTCTTTTTGCCACCATCTTCTTTATCTCTTTATTGGGACCATGGATTTTCAAAATTCAAATTAAGTTTATTTCTTATGGATCAATGTCTTATTAATCATGTGGGGATTTCATCCAGTTCCAACCAGGATGCAGACCCATTTTTCCTCGAACACAATAGAATAGCAAGAGAGGTTCATGCCCTGTCAGGCAGGGACTACTGCCCTAACCAGCAGGAAGCAACTACAGAAGAATGACCTTGGCTCCTCAGCACCCCTTTAAGAAGAATGGCATGAACTCTCTGAGGGCAAGTTGAGACAGTTGAGTCCAGGGAAATGAGATGAGCCACAACATGGCCAACAGACAAGGCCTTGACCTTGACTTTCAGGTTCCAGTTGGGACTGTTTCCTGGGCTGAGGGGAGGCACTGCATATTCCAAAGAGTACTCAACTTTGGCTCCCATTATTGGTGGGATAACCAATAGCAGCTTGGGCCCTTCCCATTAGCATTAGTAAAGGCAGGGAAAATTAATAGCTTTGAAGATGACCACACAAGCCAGAACTCACTTTCTCTGCCTAGAGGAGCCGACACCAGTAATGGTGCTTATTTCCATCCTCTCCTTTTCTCAGCAAGTTCTCTTCTTTCTCAAATTTCTAAATAAAATCTTTTTCCTGGCCTGACTAAAAAAGAAAGAAAGACAGAAAGAAAATAGAGAGATTCCACAAAAGATGCTGCAGATGCAACTGTGAATAGGGTTTAGTGACTTCCACAAATGACAGTCCACATAGCAGCAGAATGTCCCCAGGGTACAGGAAGCCTGGATGTGCAATTCTGAAATCCCAGAATGTTACCCCATTAGTAGGAGACCAACATTTTCATGGTTTGAATCCACACAATTCCAAGTAATGTACATGTTTTCAAGATGCTCAAAGTAAGAGAATCAAGGTGTCTTGTGGCAGGCAGGATTTTTATGTGTAGATGGAAAAATTTGAAATACCAGTAAACAAAATTACACCTATTCTTTCTTGCTAGAGGTTATTTCTAAAATAAAGTGTTTAAATACAGTATGCGCAAAACTTACTGATGAGTTTTTGGGCCATGTGCTATACATAAGTTACTTTGGCAGATCTTTTGTGTGCCTGCTAATAGGAAAACCAATTGTTGATAAAATTGTAGGTCCTATTAAAATGACTCTGAACCTATAAGATTGGGAATCTATAGCACTAGAAATAAAGTTTTTAAAAAAATCTAAGAACTGCCACCATGAAAACCAATTTAAAAGACTAAATAAAAAGGAAACTGAAATTCAAATGCCTCATATGAATGATAAGAGTCATTTAAAAGGCAGCATTAAAATACAATGAGAAATTAAAATTTAATTGTAGGAGTAAAATACTCATAAATATAAGCTTAAGTTCAGAAATAAAATGTATTTGAAGGATATGTAATTGAAAACACCTTTAAAGATAATTGATTTTGAAAATATATACACATTTAAAGGTAGTACCTAGACAAGATGGCAGTTGTTCCCTTCCAAAATAAGAGTTAAATAAGGGGCAATAATAATCAGATTGAGAAAGAAACTAGAGAAGGACAGGTGCAGTGGAGAAAAGGAGTATGAAGACCCATACCTAAGAGGATATGAAAAGATCTTGCTGGGGAAGGAGGAAAAGGGTTTGATGTTGACTATATGGGAGTCCCATTTATTGTATATGTGACCTTACTGTAATCTAAATTTTTTTGAAGACAAAATTAAAAATTAAAAATTTAAAAAAAAAAAGGGTGTAGGCACCAAGGAAAGAATGGAAGTGATTGCCTTGCCACTGTACATACAGGGCAACAGCTATTACAGTGATAAAAGGCAAAATATCAAAACCAAAGTTTTATGATATTTTTCAATTTTTAGTACCCCTGTTTTTTACTGTATTTCAGATTTTCTAAATTAATATGAATTTTGTTTCTAATCTTCAAACCTGTTACTATTTCATTTTCGTACTGATCAAATTTGGCAGTATATTATGCTTCATTTTTGAAGAAATTTTGAATCACAGTGGGGTTCAACTATGGCAGGGGAGGAACACTGGTGTGGGGTGTCATTGATGGGGGGCACATGGTTGGGAGGGAGTTCTCCTGGGCATGTATATAGGCTATATAAAAATGTTTGGGTATTCGTTGGATATCGTCATAGTAGGTAGAGTTACAAACAACAACTGAGGGAGTGCTGAGTTGCCAGCTTGGGGAGCTCTGTCACATTCCCCAGCAGAACAGCAACAGTCCCCCTAGTGCACAGGCAAAGACCAGTGAAGAAAGATGATCCAATGATGGGCCCTTGGTACTGATGACTATGTTTATGAGCCTCTGTGCTTGAAATTCCAACTAGGCCTAGAACTGCAGGGTGCATAAGAGTTACTCCTGAGAGCTTCCTTGTTGCTTAAATGTGGCCTCTGTCTAAGCCAATCTCAGCATGCCCCCAGCATGGGACATGACTCCCAGGGTTGAGCCTTCCTTGCACCAAGGAATTACTCCCAAGCAGCAGCTAGTGATGCAACTAGAAAAACGTCTTGAATAAAAGGGGGAAATGGTAATGACAAATGAGTTTCTATGGCTAAGAGACTTCAAAATGAGCCGGGAGGTCATGAGAGGGGTTGTGCTTATGCACACCTCAGCAGGATCCCAGAGACAGCTAAAGTAGATAACAACCCCAGGTAGTGGTGCTCCTGAGGGCTACAGAGGCACACATGTTCTACGGTCATGGCAGATGGCTCTGGTGTTCAATACCTTGCCAGTGGACCCTACTTTGGAATTTGTGCCCCTGAGCATGATGGAGTTGGACTCACATGTGACCTCTCTACACATGCCTCATCTGTCACTTGTGCTGAACCTGGAGTTGGTATGTACTCAGTAGACTTGAATGTCTGGGAAGTCCATGTGCCAGTTGGGCCCTGAGCCTCAGCAGAGTTGTGGCACCTTAATCTCCGTTTCATTGGACTTACTCAGGTCAGCTAACAGGGAGGTGAGGATGGTGAACCACCACACCAGGGAACCGAGAGAGTCTACATCTGCAAGCAGGAGAATTGTATCCATCAGCTATGTGGGATCTAAGCCCCCTCTCAATTTAGAGGTGGAGTGGACATCACTATCCCAGGGTGCACAGGATGGTGGAATAAAATATGGATTAGAGTGGACTTACTGGTATTCTACTCTAGAACTGTTGTGACTCTAGCAATGGAAGGAACTGTATCATTGATGTGGAGACAGTGTACAGGGGAGTTGCTGAGCACAGGGAGAGGAAGGAAGCAGTGTGATATGGGGGCATTTGCAGGACTTGGAGTTGTCCTGAATGATATTGCAGGGACAGATGCAGGACATTATATATCCTGCCATATCCCACTGAATGGACTGGGGGAGAGTGTAATCTTCAATGTCAGCTATAATCCAGGCAGTATAGCAGTGCTCCAAGATGTATTCCCCAATGCAGTGAGTGTGTCCCTGATGAAAGAGGTTGTTGATGTGGGATGAGTGGTTTGTGGTGGGGTGTGGCATAATCAGAATGTCTTATTTTTTAAATTAATTTATTTATTTCTCTCCCCTTCTCCCCACCCCGGTTATCTGTGATCTGTGTCTATTTGCTGTGTCATCTTCTTTGTCCACTCTGTTGTCAGTGGCACGTGAATCTGTGTTTCTTTTTATTGCATCATCTTGTTGTGTCAGCTCTCTGTGTGTGTAGCACCATTCCTGGGCAGGCTGCAGTTTCTTTCATGCTGGGCGGCTCTCCTTATGGGGTGCACTCCTTGCACGTGGGGCTCCCTTACTCGGAGGGCATCCCTGCGTGGCAGGGCTCACCTTGCGTGCACCAGCACTATGTATGGGCCAGCTCCACATGGGTCAAGGAGGCCTGGGGTTTGAACTGCAGACCTCCCATGTGGTAGGCGGATGCCCTAACCACTGGGCAAGTCCGCCGCCCACAGAACCTCTTATTGTTTTAAATTTTTAAATTTTTATTTGAATTTTTTTAAGATACATAGATCACAATAAATATTACATTAAAATATATAAGTGTCTCCGATGTATGAGGGACCATAGATATGGTGAGAATCATTAGAAAGAAACTTCTGGTTGTAAAGGTGCACAATTCAAAATGAGTGGAGTAACTGTGAAGGTTAGGCTAATGTGTCAACTCGGCCAGGTAATTGTGCGCAGTTGTTTGGCCAAGCAAACACTGAGCTAGTTGTAATACAAGGACATTTATGGACTTTAGTCACCAGTGAGTTTACTGCATAGATGGCCGATTGCATCTCCGTCAGTCAAGGAGATTGTCATCAGCAATGAGTACTGCTTTATCCAGTCAGCTGAATGCCTTAAAAGGGGAAGTGACTCCAGCATTCTGGGACAGTTTCCGAGCTCCTGTTTGGACAACCACTGTCTCCCAGACACTCATCAAGAACCGTCAGTGGGCTTTCATCAGAGCCCTTGCTTTGCAGCCTGCCTGTGGAACCTGGACTTGTGCATCCCCACGGTCATGTGAGAGACTCTTATAAAATCTCTTACTATTGACAGATATCTCCTATTGATTCTGTCTCCCTAGAGAACCCTGACTAATGGAGTAACCATGACTATCAAAAAGATGTCAGAATATTGAATTCTAACGTAGACTCACAGGTATTTTCAATCTAAAATATGGTATGTGTACTCTCAGAAAATTGGATGTTAAGTAAAGGATTATGTCACGAAACTGGTCAGAATTATGTTGAAGGAATACATTTTATTCCACTATTTTCAGAAACAGAGAAACATTTTAAGAGAAAATACGTGTCCCAAAACTCCCAGAGCCATTTTTCCCACATTTTTATTATGTAGTGCATTAATCTCATGAAATGTTGAACTTGAGGAAAGTTCCCTACATCAGTTTTCCATGAAAACTCTGTAGGGAAGACAATATTCAAGAACCATTCTAATCAATGCTATCCCAGTCATACTTTTTTATTATTTAAGCAAAATATTTTAAAGCTGTAATATACTAATTTATGTTAAATTTTATTTCTGAAAGAATTATTTTTGTCATTTCTGTGTTTAGTTTTCATATCTAAGGGTGAAACTTTTGAAATGTTCTTTGATCTTATCTGCCGCAGTGACTTTAAAAGGTTCATAGTTCTGTGATTCTTCTTAGATTTAAGTCTTCATGGTCCTACCATAACTATTTTTACCAAGATAACATAGAATGGTAGATCTAGTAACACGTGATCTGACTTCTACACTTTTAAAAATTGTGAATAATTTTAAGTGGATTTATCTTTTATGGAATTTATTTTGCATATTACAAATAGTCCGATTATTTTTGGTCACAGTTGGAATTTACAAGTATCTATAAGCTATTTGTATGATGGTTTCCCATGGTATAAGTTTTACTCACATATAAATATATCTCTGGCTTTGGAGGAAGGTGTAAGTCAGGAACAGGACCAAAGAAAATGCCTGAGCAATTTAAACTACTGCTTGGTATCATTTTGAAGTGACTTTGTACAAATCTAGCCTGTAGTCTTGGAACATGGACCAGAGTTTCATAGAAACAAAAGAGATAAATCCTTTGCCTTTAGTAAGTTTTAATAAGGAAATTTCCTTGGACACCAAGTACCTTTTAGTATATAAGACTCACTGCTACTATAAATACCTATTTTTATATCACACTGACACAACAATTGACTAAGAATAACTTATGTCCTAGTAAATGTTTTAAATACTTAATTGGGAAAAATGGTCTCTTAAAGGTCTGATATATCTTTTTTTTTTTACCCCATTAATATTGGATTTTTCTATGTAAATCTTTATGTGTATGTCTCAGATGTGCCTGGTTCATTTGGTATCATTATAGGAGTGATGTGCATTTGTTTCTTTATACTTTAATTTTTACTCATGTTAGACATCTTGTGTCAAGGTACCCAAATCCACATACATAGATCATAAAATATTTAAAAATATATAAATTCCTTCCAGTGAATGATATACACATCAGTTGTTTGTTTATTTGTAACTCTTCATACAATATGGGTTGAATACTTCAATTTCTATTTGTGATTCTTTGCTTTTCTGATAGTTCAAGAGCATTCATTTTGGTATATTTTCATCTGAGCTCTGCAAGCACTTACCTCATTCAAAAGCAAGCCTCTCACATGTCTTGAGAAGCACTGGAGAGAAACCTGAATGAAAAGGAAGACATGATTGTAAGTTTGGAATGCTGGGATAGTATTTAGAGCCTGGTCCTAAATTTATTGCATGACTGAGCAACTTTCAACGTATAGGACAGCCAGACATTTTGCTGTTGCTTGTAAAATATTATATATAATTATGTAAGTGTGTGAAATGTAATGAGCTGAGTGAGGCAATAGGAGATACAAAAATAAAGCTCTAGTGCTTTCTCTCCATACATCGAAAGGACATTGGGAAAGGAGGAATCAGGTTAGCTCTTAAATGGTGTGGGATGTAGTGACGTCACATGGAATCTACAGTCCATCTCTTGCAGTATCGGTGAAGACACTCCAGTTCTAATAGGAGAAAGTGGGTTATACAGGCAGGCAGGATGGGGAGCTTCCCTCCTTCCCTGACTTCTGCATGTGCACAGGAGGAGGCAAGTGTCACCAGACAGTCTGCTGCAAAACAGGCAGCAGAGTACACAGCGAGGGCTGGAGAGCAGAGTGAGCACCTGTCAGTGTGCAGCCTTCTCAGGAGGGATGGGCTGCTGAGAGTTCAGGAATTCTTTCCAGGATTAGAAATGGAAAAAACCAGGTATTGGTGTTGTTTTGTCCTGTCACTAAGAAACTTTAAAAATTTTTACCTTGGGTGGTGGAACTTCTGCCTAGATGACAGTTATCAAATTTGGTATCCAAATTTTGGATGGACAACCCCCATCCAAAAAAAAACCAATGACAGTATATACAAGTTCAAGCAAGACAATTCCTTCTATCTGCTGAATAAGATCTAAACCCCCTCTCATTCTTAAGCAGAGTGGATGTCATCCCCAATACCTCAAGACTGAGGGATAAACAAAATGGGGAGGGCAACCATGGACCACTGTAGATTTATTGCTATTGTAGTTATTAGCATGTGTAACTGAAGAACTTGTAAAATTGATATAAAATAGTAGTTACCAAAGGTCATGAGAGGAGGAGTAGGGAAGAATAGATGGAACATGAAATTGCTTTAAAGCTGAAGCAGTTTTGTTACTGTGGGTGCAGTGTCTCTAAAGGAGCTCCCAGATAGCCTTTTGACCTGCACCCCATGGAGCCCCTGCTGTGGCAGCCACCTGTTTGCCCTTTCCTTCCTGGTGGGAAAATGCTTAACCCTGGTAGGATGGCATGTGGGTTTGCAGGGAGCCCCAGGATTGAGTGGGACAGGTTTTGGAATAAGGGCTAGGAAGAGACCTGGGTTAAGCATGCCTTTCATTAACTACTTAGAAAATGAAGTTTACCAGGACCTTTTAACATGTTCAGTATCCCTCTGCAGATGATCTAGAACGGAAATGTCTCATTATAATCACTAGGCATATAGGTTCTGTGCTTAATACTAATTAATGCAGCAACTACTGCATACGTTTCTTTTTGAGTGGCCATTAATAGATCTAAGCTCCAGGTTTGCAATACCATACATGTTCTCTCTCCATGGGAGGAGGCCATAGTGCCAATTGTGTTTAAGTTCTACTTACATGTCTCTGGTAATCATTGCTCCACTTGGTATGCCCTTCATCCAGCCAGCATGTTGCAGCACCATTGACCCTAGAGAAGAGCTAGGAAGGCAGGCTCCAGTATTCCACCAGCCTGGTGCATGGTGCCCTTCAGCACCATGACACCGTGCCAGTCTGGAGGTGATATCATTGTACATCTCGCCATTTTGAGCCATCGTCAGCTGCAGCAAGAGTCTGAAACTCTCCCCCACTTTTCTCCATTAAGAAAATCTTTGATTAGTGTGGTACATTGGTTCCAATTGTTGAACACATATTGAAGCATTGATACTGAGCATGAACTATAGTTTACATTCTGCTCAACACAACTTTATAGGTTATGACAAAATGTGTAGAAGGCTGTATCTGTCATTGCAGTGTTATGCAGGACAATTCCAGTGTCCTGAAAATGCACCCATGTTGAACCTATTCTTCTCTTTTCCTCCCCCTCAGGACCTCTGGTGGCCAGTGCCTTTACAATGGTCAAAGTAATTTCCACTGCTAGAATAAAATAGCAATAAGTCTTTAATTGTCTACTACTAAGTCGACTTTAGTCCATTGTTCACTCCCCCATCTTGAGGATTTGGGGATGGTGATGCCCACTCTTGTTTCTAATTGAGAGGGGCTTAGTTCCCATGGGGCAGATGGATGGAACCATCTTGCTTGCAGCTGCACACACTCTCTGTTCCTTGGGATGGGTGTTGTCCACCATCATCTCCTCGTTAGTTGTCCTGGGTGAGTCCAGTGAACCGGTGAGTAGGTGTTGCAACTCTGCTGACATTCAGGGCTCAGCCAGCATGTGAACAGACCAAAGATTTAAGTCTCTGGGACATGTATTTAAAAGTATAGTGCTAATTTTAGTTTTATACTTTCAAAGAAATGCTTTTAATTCTGAATTAGTGATATATTTCATTATGACACCCTTCTTTTGGTATGGTTGAAGGACTACACTTCTCTTATTCTATGTAATGTGATTTTTGTGGATGGTGTTTTGTTTTGTTTTGTTTTTTTGGATGCTGAGAATGAATTTAGAGGACTTGGAATTTTTCTATTGGAAAAATTGGGGTAAAAGAAATAAGTATCCCTTGTCTACAATATTGATCCTTGATATGATCCAGTAAATCTTTCTACATGCACTTGTAAGTTTTGGTTATCCATTTATCTATCTATACCTACATAATTCTTTTTGGTGAAAATATTCTGTAGTTCTAATGAACTAAGAAGAGTCAAAACAGTGATTCAAAATCCAGTGTTTCTTCTTACTCTATCACATTGTTTGTTTCTCAAAATGATTAGAAAGTCACAGACTTTCAAAGTCATAAAAAGCCCCTTCCTATGACATAGATTCTTCCTGAATCATTGCTTTGTCTTGATTTCTGCAGCCCCATTGTTCAGATCCTCTTGGACCCTTATTTCTCCCTCCTTTACACTTCCTCCATATTCTCAGTTTAATATTAGTGGTCAAGGCTTTTTACTTTTGCTTTTTACCCTCTCCAGTCTTTTTCCCTTTGCAGATCCCTTATTTACCCACATTTACTTGTGCTTTTTATACAATTACCCACAAATCTGTAACTTAAGCATTGGGTTTTCATCAATTTGTTTGAATCCAGCATCCACCTTTTTTCTTTGGTAGCTTTAACATGAATGTCCCCTCTTTGGGTCTGATGTAATGTGTCTAAAATGTAATTTCTTATCTTTCTGTGAATCCAGCTACCCTTTTGGAACTGACCTTGACTCTCACCTGGGATTGGAAACTCATATGTCATCCTTCACCTTATCCCCACCTTAAAAAATGCAGCATTTACTTGAGTTCTGCAAATTCTGTCCTTTTTACAATTCTTAGTACCACTTCATTGCCCCGTGTATTAAGAGGTATTTATCTTTGCCTTCAAGATTTTTTTATTAGAGAGGTTGTAGATTTCCAGAAAGATGCATAAAGTGTTCCCATTTCCTGCCCCCATTTTAAACATTTTACATTAGTGTGGTACCTTTGTTACCATCAATGAGTAAATATTAATATCGTTGTACTATTTTTTATAACCTTATCTCAAATTCACAAAAATATAACAGAAAAATGCAGCTCAACAAGTTATGGATACATTCCTCCTAAAAACTTCCATCTCATCTTTATCTGGTCTAATTGCAAATTCTAACTCAGTTGTTCCTGTAGTGTTCATAAAGATACAGAGATTAGTTAAATGTCATAATTATGCAATATTAATGAAAAAATAAGAGAAAAACTGCTTAGTCCTATTCATATTTCATAAAACCAAATTCCTGTCTTTTTTTTTTTTTAGCCCTGAGCATTAATGTAGTATCAACCTTGCTTTTGGTACAAAATCATCACAATGGTGTTAATTATAGTTCCAAATAATTTGTATTTTTCCATTGTATCAGCACATTCTTAACATGTAGTAGAAGCCCATTGCTCTCTCTTACTAATCACAATCTCCTGCCAAAATCATTGTTCTACATTCCCAGTATTCTTCAGCTGTCCTCTAACTAACCTTAATTTTCCTAGACACTGTTTTTGGCCACATTCTCATTCATAAATCATCAGTTGTAATGTGTTGTACATTCATTGTAATGTGTTGCCATCAAGTTCAAGCATTCCCATATATGCATTTTACCTGAATAAGTATTCTATATATACCCAGCATCATCTTCCCCTTTTCATCCACATTCCATCTCCCACCTAACTTCATTTCATAGTCCCATCTCCATAAGTCTATTCATTGTATTTTGATCATGTTAGTGAGGCCATAAAGCGTTTGCCCTGTTGTGTCTGGTGCCTTTCCTCAACCTAATATGCTCAGTGTTCCTCCACATTGTCTTTGCTTCCACAATTGATTTTTTCTTCTGAATAATATTCCACTGTATGAAAATACCAGATTTTGCTTATCAATTCATTGGTTTATGATTACTTAGGTTTTTCCATCTTTTAGCAATTGTGAGGAATATAATTGTCCTATTAATTATAGTCCTGTTTCCTTTAGGGTTCACTGTATTGTGTAGTCCTATTGTTTACTTTTAATTTTTATTCTATCAATGTATATACCACCCCAAATTTCCCCTTCTATCCACATTTAGATATATAATACAGTGGTGTTAATTATATTCCCAATGTCGTGTTACCATCACCACTGTACATTACCAAAAGTAAGTGATCTTTTCACTTTCCAGTTTCTTCCAGTCTGTAATAGTTCTATTCAGTTTGGATAGAAAATGGTTCACTTCATAAATCAGTATGGAAGTAGGCAATAATGAAAGAATTGAGGTATCAAAAAGATTCAAGACTTGCAAAGCCAAGTGGCATAGCGATATTATATTTCAGAGAAGCTTTTAAGAGTCATGTAGGAATTACCATTCTCTGCCATGAGGGGTCAGTGCCATGTGCACCTCCCATACACCACCACCATGCTGAGTAAGAGGGAGACCGAGCCCAGAGTGATGACTTGGAGAAGAAAGGGTAGAAGACTTGCTTTCTTCATGCACAGCTTCACTCTCTACTTGTAAAGACAGGAAAAAGGAGGTCTTCCAGTGAGTTTTCTGGCTTGTGGAAGGGAGACAGCTACAATAGAAAACCTGGGCAAAACTGAAAGCAAGAAATGAAAGTAGGATGAAAGCAATCTTTCCCTCAGCATTATAGATGCCAATGTACCTTCTTATGCTTTAAGCAACAGAACATTTTCAGAGAGAACCACGCTATCACTTGAGTTGTGGATCCCTTTGAGTCAGATCGTGTAGAGTTATAGAAAAAGAATTGGATATTTCCAATGTAGATATTCTGAACTCTTTCAAAGCCAGATATCATTAAGGTTTTCAAACTAGAAATGTAGAAGGCACTGTGGCATTCTAGGTTATAATTTCTGATAAGGAACTAGGAAGAGCTAGAACCCACAGAAACCCAAAGTTCTGTGGGATCCTCCATAATTTTGTGGCAAGTGTAGAGGGTTTCTGAGACCAGAAAGTGAGGAGAAACCCCTGAGGATGAGCACAGCCTGGACTGGCCCATTGCTTGGATGACCTCACAAGGAGCCATTGTGCAGGGCCTGCTGCCCCTATATAAGGCCCTGCAGCTGAGGCTCAGTGTCCGCTTACCCAGGAAGCTGTTTTTGGTGACCTGTGGACTAGGACTGCCCTTCGCTGGTTTATTTATCATTTGTGGATTCGTTTATTTTGTTTTTTATTTTTTCTTTTTGTCTTAGTTCTTTTCTCCCGATTTTGTTTTCTTTATTATTTACTTTTTTAAAAAATTATTTTGCTTTTACCTTTTGCCTGTTTGTTGTTTTTTTAATCTTTTCCTTTTATTTTATTCCTGTTTATTTTTATTATCATATTTTTTTATTTTATTTTATTTTTTTTAGCATTTTATTTTTTTATTTTTTTATTAGATCAGTTATTCAGGCTTTCCCATTGGAAAGTCTGCGTAGAGTCACCGGGTCTCCAGCCCAGCATAAACTCCAGTATGCTGCGGCCTCTCCCAGCCTTGAGGGCTAAGGAGGAGACCCACCTGAAGAATTATCAGTTCTTGCGATTACTAGGCAAAGGTGGCTTTTCCATGACTTTTCTAGCGCGGCATGTCCTCACCCGCCATGAGGTAGCCGTGAAAATCATACACAAGAAGGACAGCCCCAGCAGCCTCCGCATGCGCTCCAGAGAGGTGAGCATACTGAAGAGCCTGCACCATCCCAACATCGTCCGGCTCTTTGAAGTCATTGACAGCCCGGAGAAGCTCTACCTCGTAATGGAGTACGCCCATGGAGGTGATCTCCTACACTACCTGATGGCCCATGGCCCTCTCTCAGAAGAGGAGGCCCGAGCAAAATTTCGCCAAGTCTTATCTGCTGTGCACTACTGTCACCAGAAGTGTATCTCGCACAGAGACTTAAAAGCAGACAACCTCCTCTTGGATGCTGCTGGGAATGTGAAAGTTACTGATTTCGGATTAAGTAACACCTTTGACATCAGCCAGCAGCTGGAAACCCTGTGCGGCACTCCCTGTTATACTGCCCCCGAAATATTTAAGGGGCACACGTACAATGGGCCGGCCGTGGACGTCTGGAGCCTGGGGGTGATTCTCTACAACATGGTCAGCGGGAAGTTCCCTTTCTTTGCACAGAACTCCAAGCTCCTGCAGGAGCGGGTGCTCAGCGGGGAGTTCCGCATCCCATACTACCTGTCTGTGGACTGCAGGAATCTCCTCCAAAAGTGCCTGACAGTGGATCCCTGTAGGAGGTCAAGCCTCCCAGACATAATGACTGACCTGTGGGTCAATACGGGCTATGAGCATGCACAACTGAGGCCGTATGTGGAGCCCCTCCCAGCTCGCCAGGACCCCCACCGGATAGCAGCGATGGTAGCCATGGGCTACAAAGAGGAGGAGATACAGGCGTCCTTGCAAGATGACAGACATGATGAAGTCATGGCCATATATCTTTTGCTGGGCCACAGCAGATGGGAGCAGGGGACCTCCACCAGCGCCCCGCAGACCCAGCCCCCTGCCAGGCCAGGAGTGGGAGAAGCCCACCTCTGTGCCCTCCCACCACAGCCTGCCCCCTGCCCTGGTCCACCCTGCAGCTCTCCTCCCCTGCAGAGGACCATCCTCAGTCAGGCCGTCATGGACAAGGGCCGGGAGAGCCAGCGCATGCCAGAGCCAGGAGCCTCCAAGACGTCGGCTTCCCCCGCAGGGCCCCTGGCCCTGCCTCAGGTGCACCAGCAGCCCCGGATGGCCTGGGTGAGGCCCACCCAGGCCGCCAGGCCCTGCCCCAAGGAGCGTCGTCAGGAGGGTCCCCTGCTTGGCCCTGCGGTCACCGCCTTCTCCCACGTGAGAAGCAGTAGGGAAGGAGGCTCTGAAGGAAGCACTCACCTGTCCGCTGTTGGCACGGGTGAAGCCATCCCCAGGGGAACACCCCAAGTCAGGGGTGAGCAGAAGAACTTGCCCTGCAGGGGGAGGCCTGCCTCCCCTCCCGCCAACAGGCAGGGCCAGCCGAGCATGTGGAGGCGATTCTGGACTTTCCTGTGCCTAGGGTGCGCCTGCAAGGAGCTGCACCAGGGCAGGGACAACCAAGTGGGCCCTCAGGGGGCCCTGCCGCGGTCATGGGACCCCAAGTGGAGGATGAAGGTCATGAGCTCCCTGGAGCCGCACGAGATAATGGGGGAGATCTGCCGGGTGCTGGATGCACTTGGCTGCGAGTGGGACCTGATGGGGCCCCACAGGCTGCTGTGCGTGTGCGGCACGCCGGGCCAGGAGGACTTCCTCCAGTGGAGGGTGGAAGTGTGCAGGCTGCCACGGCGGGGGCTCCACGGGGTGCAGGTCAAAAGGGTGTCTGGGAGTTCCAGGGCCTTTAGAGACATTGAGGCCAGACTCACAAAGCTGCTTCAGGTGTAAAGCGCTCCCAGGCACCCTCTGGGAGAGCAGGCAAGGGGGGCAGGCCCTCGCTGCCCAGGCGACCACTGCCCACACCCCCAGGCAGAACCCCAGAGCTGCCTTGGGCCTGCTCCCCTCTCCTGTCCTTCTCCCAGGCTGGTGGTGAGGCCCAGGGGCTGCCCCTTGACGCCACATGTCCTGGGAGCTGGATAAAGCTCCTTAGTTACTGGTAATGTTCTGCATGCCGTGGAGGTGCTGGGGTCCTCCTCACTGGACCCCCACTGCGAGCTCACCGTGGCCTCTGCACACCCCCATCCTGCCCTGTGTACACCCCCAGCCCCGTGTGACACACACCACAGCAGCATGTTTTGGCTGTTGAGTTCCCACTCGTGGCTGCTGGTGATTGTCTCCTGTATCTCCTCTGTGGGCTCCATGGGGCTCCTGGTCTCCGTCCTCCATGGTAAGTCTACTGAGTGGACCTTGGTTTCTCCCCTCGGTATTTGCTGAGGTTCAATGACCTCCTGGCAAACCCGACCTGCTTATATCTTCATTTAACATTGAACAGGTTCCCTTTGGGTGTGTTCTGGCCTGGCTGTTGCTAGAACAAGAAGCTGGGGACCCAATGCAGGGAAAATTTCCCTCGGTGCCTTGCTGTGGGAGCTGCCCTCTGTGGACAGAGCTCTCTTGGACTTAGCTTGGGAAGATGTTTTGTTTTTGGACTCCATCCATGCTGCTGCTGTGGAGTGGTGAGGCCACCAGTCCGTGCTGCAGGGTTCCTGGTTCTTGGCCTCTCCATTGAGCATTTGTGGTGCCCAGTCCAGAGAGCCTGAGGGGTGCAGCCAGCTGTGCTTGAGCTGTCTTTGATTCCTGGTCCTGGCGAATGAGTCTGGGAGATGGCAGTGAAATAAGAAGTCCATTGTGAACCTGAGAGTAAAAAGCACATGGAGATGCTCCCACCTCTGGTGAGGAGAAGCAGAGGCAGTGACCAAAATAGAAACCATGGGAAGAGTCCAGGCTGCTCTCCCTAGACTTACTGTGGAGGAAGAAGCTCATGCGCCACACGGAGCCTGAAAGGACGGTGGGGGAGATGAGCAGGTGTGGACACAGCAGCTGTAGTTGGACCTGAACAACAGTGTTGGCTGCTGGGCATGAGCGCCACGTGTGCTGGAGGGCTTAGGGCATGGGGGACGGAGGTCTGCAGTGCTGGGCGGGTCTCACTGGGTCCACCTGCAGAGGAGATCCTCATCCACAAGGCCTTCCAAGCATCGGCTCCTAAGTTCCAGGGGCTTCAGCTTCCGAAAGTGAAGGGAACCATCTGGGGGCCCAGGGGAGTGGCCTGCAGAGCCTCGCTGCCAGGGGGCCACTCGCCCCACCCACGCTGCTGCAGAGACTGGCCTGTGTCCCCTGGGGCCCTGCACCCCTCTCCTGCCTTCTCCATCTTCCTCTTTGTAGGAGAGTGGAGTTCATTCTGGAGAAATAAAGAGAATTCAAATGAGAGCAGAGTCTGTTTATTCAAAGCTTGCCCAAGAAGAGGGTCGATACCATCTCTAGTTTGGGCAGAGACCCCTAGGTAGGCAGGAGCATGGGAAGCATCACAGGGAGCAGCGAGAAGGCTCAGGGGGGCTCCCAAATCAGGCGGTGGGCGGTGAAGCTGGGGGCGGCCACCTGAGAGGCATCTTATGTGACTGTTTGGGGAACTCATTTGGCTTCCCCTGGTAGGTCCTTCTTTGGGAGAATGGGTGACTTCCGCAGGGTGAACACAGGGAGGCTGGGTTTCATTGGCAAAATTCCTCCTCTCCGGGGCCTGATGCTTACAGAGGTTTGGGGGTCTCTCAGTTCTTTCCCTGCCCAGAAATTCCCCCTCCCACCCTGTCCTCCACAGTGGTCCAAGGAAGTGGAGGAGGGGAAGATGCAGCACAGGGGGCTCCCTCTAAAGGACAGTAATATGCATAACAATAGAAAAGAAAATTCCAAGGTCCCTTCTTCTCCAGCTCCAAGCAGGAAGTGGGCACTGCATCCCTGGGGCCCTGCCCTGGGGACGGGATTCCCTGGCAGCCCTTGCAAAGCCCACGTAGGCTTCTACCCTCCCCTCCCTCCTTCCCCTCAAGCCAACCATCCCGTGGCCTGTCCCTCACCTCAGGACCCTGGGACCCATGCCTGGGCATCTGTGCACCTGGCCTGGTGCAGATCTGAGCAGGAGGGGCTGGCAGCTGCTCTAGGATGCAGAGGTGAGGGTAGGGGGTGCTGGTGACCCCCCTGCACCAAATGCTGTCCCGTTCCCCAGAGTCGGGCATGTTCTTCCCAAGCTGCTCTCGGGTCCTGTCCTCCAAAGAGCCTGTGCTTCCACCTCCCCCAGCCCTCCAGGTGGAAAGAGGGGCTGCCCCAGGCCTGGAGAGAGCAGGGGCTGCAGGCTGCTGGGCCCCAGTCCCCAGGAGGCTGCCCCGGGGGTCCTCTCCCTGGTGAGGGGACACAGGCTTCTCCCTCCAGGAGAGCCTCTGCCCCACAGCACCCACCTGCTGCTGCTCTTCCCTCGGGGTGCCCTTGCTGTGATCCACACAGCTCCTGCCACAGTGACTCCCCCCTCCCCACCTCCCTGGGCCACCCCTCTGCTTCCTGCCTTCCCTCATGGACAGTGAGGTCCTGCAGTGGCTGAAGGTTTACTTTTAGTTTTGAAGGTTTACTTTCCTTCTAGTGTATATGTGGGGCACAACCATGTTTGACAAAAACAAGATATACTTCTACCGCATGTGGAAAAATCATTTTTTAAGTTTAGTTAAGGCTGGTTCTATTCATTCCTTGAAAGTACACTTGGTTGGCAAAAATTCAATGTTACTTGCAAAAGAAAGATCTTAAAAGTTAAGCAAATTTAATTTTTATTTATGTTTGTAAAGATTTATTTCTCCCCACCCTTTCATTGTTTGCACTTGCCGTATGCTGTTTTTAGGAGGCACCGGGAACTGAACCCAGGACCGCTGATATGGGAGGGAGATGCGTAATCACTTAAGCCCCTGCGTGCCCTGCCCTGTTGTGTGTCTCATTATGTTTTTTCTTCTTGGTCTCTTGTGTCGTCTTGTTGCGTCCGATCGCTGCCACTGCCCAACATACCAGCTCGCTGTCTTCTTTAGGATGCACTGGGAATCAAATCACAGACCTCCCATGAGGTAGGCAGGAGCTCAGTTGCCTGACCCACATCTCTTCCCTTAACTAGATTTAAATATGAGGGCAAAGCAATAAGGAAAATTGTATATGGGATTACAAAATATTTTAGAAGCATAAAATTTAGGCTCCACTAGGAATCTGAGTCCAGTGCTCTTTCCTCAATACACAACACATACACAATATTATCCTCTAAGGGTTCTAGAACATTAGATTCAACAGGATATGAACATTAATGTAAGAATTTTATGAAACACTTCCCAATAATCACTGAGAAATGAGCATTGACATTTACCTCTGTTTTCTCACATAACTTAAATGATGATAAAGTGATTAATTTCAAGGACTGAGCCACAAGGATGAACAGAGAGACAAGGAAAACAGAATAATAAAATAGTGAAAGTGAAGTGTGGACTTAGGACTAGGAACTTGTTGGCAAAAGTAGGGAACCCTAACCTGAGGCAGCAGCGGCAGAAGGACAGGCCCGCTCACTTATGCTCTGATCCCTGCAGCGCTTGGCACCGCAGACATCAGGGACCCTGTGGTGGAACAGGCGGGGAGAAAGGCAGGTCAGGAGAGGGGGAGTCTGGACAGAATGGTCCACAGCCCGTAGCTCCTGCCCACTGCAGAAGACTGGGGTTTACTTTCCAGAGGTGCAGATTCAGGGACGCCCTGGACTAAGGACCATCGCCCTGTGTGCAGTAAGATGCCACTTAAAACATGGGGCTGTGTGGAAGTCCACCTGTCAAACAGAGAGACTTCTAGTCCTGGACACTGCATTGTTTCCAAGAGCTGTTCATTAGAAATAATAGTGTGCTGAGCAAGCCCGTGAATGTAGGAGTTTTCTTTCTATTGGCTTATTTTCCCTACATATGCTCGCTCTAGTTTTTTGTAAACCTATTTAGTAAGAGAGTGATATCCAGATGTGACAGCTTGAATTTGGTGAATCCCCCCCAAAATTTACATTTTTTAATTCAGAAGGTGGTGAGACCTTTTGGTTGCCTTTGACTTGGTTCTCACCCTGAATAGATCACTTGATCAGTTCATTTTGATGGGACTCCATCAGTGAGGCATGACCCAGGTTTGGTTTCCCCCCTCTTCCTGGGCCTTACATAAATGGAGACACAGGGAGGAGACTTAGAGAAACAAAGTCACCATTTTGTTGCTGCCATGGGAGAGAGGTCTCGAGGATCACTAGCAGCTGCAGCTGAAGCCTGAAGCCCCCAAGAGGCTGGGCTCATGGAGCAGCTCAAGGCTGAAGAGATGAGCCACATGCCTGGTACCCGCAGCCAAGCTCTGGGAAACGGTGAGCCTTGAGCGAAGGCAGGGACCAGGCAGAGATCTGCTGCTGTCTTGTCCCTCCACGTGGCAGGGCACCAGGGTCACCAGGAGCTGAATTTGGTGAGAAAGCATCTCTGATGGTGCCTTGATTTGGCTATTTCTCAACCACAGAACTGTAGGATTTTGCCCTAATAAATGGGTTGTAAAAGCCAACCCCTTTCTGGTACTTTGCATTGGGAGCTCTCTGTCAAACCAAAACACCACATTATTCTGTTTCATTTCTGTTTGAGTTACCTTTTCTCCTTTTTAAATGGAAACATGATTATGGAGTAGATTCAATATTGAAGGCTTAAGTTTTTAAAAATTAGAATCAAGTCATTTTTCCTTAAGAATTCAATGTTGAATGTATTTAGGCTTTCTGCTTTGTCAAGTGTTGATGAGAGTGTTAACTCTGTGTGTTTCTGTGTGTGTGTGTATGTACGTGTGTGTGCACAAGTGTGTACTTGCAGACTGAATACATTTTGCCGGCTGTGATAGCCATCCTTTATAAACCACAGGAAGGCGGCTTTCCTGGAGCTCAGAAGGGAGTCATCTCTTTTCCACCTCCTTACCTGAAAAAGCCAGTGAATTATCTAAATAATCCAGAAAACCAGGTCCTTTTTGAAAGATGGGCATTTGAGTATAGTCTGGGAGATCATATATTTGTATTGAACTAACAAATACATGCGGCAAAATACATAAAACTTTTTGGCACTTCCTGAGAACTAAGATTTCCCAAACAAAGCCAGTGTTGTAATTTTTATGGAGGTGTATTTTTGCTTTGATTTATTGTTGATCAAACAGAAGAAAGAATGGTGGAAAGCAGAGTCCTTCTGCCTCTTGGCTCCAACAAGGGCATTACTTGAGACTGTTCTATGTACAAGTCTAAGAATAAAATGGTACTCTGGATAGACGCTCATGGAATCCACTTTAGGTTTGCATTAAATTGGTAGTTTGGTAATGAAAGGAATGATTGTCTTGTGATTGTAACTTTTCTCTATCTGTTCTTTAGAAATTATCTTTTGGAACAACCGTGTTCTGCAAAGGCTTAAACTTTCCTCCATGATGAAAGGAGATAAGGTATGTAGGACATCATGAGGGTGAAAAATGACAGTGAAGGGGGGACAAGAATCGTGGGGTCCAGCACAGGCAGGCAAGGATGACAGAGCAGGGGGGAGGGGGGCCCTTCCTGGGAAGTCCATGTCTCCAAGGGTTGGAGGTGGGTCAGAGACGCAGGGGCACCTGGAGGGGAGGGCTGCGGGGGGCGGGGAAGGGTGAGCCTGCGGGAAGGTAAGGGTGCTGGGAGAGCAGCTGCCCTGGAGCACAGGGTGCCTGAGGGAGGAGCCTCTGCTCTGCAGTGGGAGGAGCCCTGGCTGCCATCAGGTGCCTGGGAGCACCAGGGCTGGTCCCCAAGGCCTCTGCTCCCTGGGGTGGTCGCCGTCCTGGGTCACCCCAGCCCCTGGCAGTGCCGCAGCCGTTTTCAGGCTGCAGAGGACGCCGTCATGGGCTCCTCGTACTGCACAGAGGCCGGTCCTTGTGGCCCGGGTGGTCGTGCAGCCCCGCAGAGCCGCTCGGCTCCTCCAGGAGGGCCCCTGCTTGGCCTCACCCAGCAGCGCCCCCTCGGGGCCTGGAGACCTTTGTCTTTGGGCTCTGCTGCGCCCTCTGGTGGCACCAGGCGGAGGCCCCCTCGTGCCCTTCATCTTCTCCAAGGGAAGCTGGCAGAGTCCCCTGGGCTCCCAGGGCCCCCCAGCTCCTGGGCCCCGCGGGTGAGGAGGAAGGTGCCTTGGGAGCAGGAGGCTCCAGGCCCCAGTCCTGGGCCTATGAGGAGCAGGAGAACACCATGGAGGATTGGGGTGAGCCCTGAGAGGACACACTGACCCCCCTACAAAGTGAAGCAGGTTCCACAAATCTGGTGTCCAGGAAATGGAGGTGTTTTCCTCGGGTGGAGGCAACTCCACAGACGAAAGCAACCAACTACATGTAATTGACTGGAAATGAGTTGTAGTAAGTCCTGCGGCCAGGATACAGCATCTGCAGCTTTCTTAACAGAGAAAATATGACACCATTTTATTGCAAACTGGCCAAAAGTTAAGGTACCCAAACTACGATTTTCTTTGAGGCTACAATTTTGTGGCAGCTCTCAGTACTTTTCCAGAACATGCTGACCCTGGTTTCCATATCACACACAAGGATCCAGGGCATGACATTTAACAGCTGCCTTTCTACTTTCAGCTAGCATCCTAAACCCAGGAAAGTGTGGATTTACACATACCACTGTAGTAATGCAAAGCTCATTAGAGCTTATTAGCAAGTTTCTTTTATGAATAAACATCAAAGTCAGAATTTGATGGCTGCTATAGAATATTCAGGAATATATCCTAATACTTTAAATTAGTTACAAATGCCCAAGAAGTCAGAGAAATAAGACCAAAGAACTTGTTAAAGGAGACTTTCTTAGTTTGTGATCCTTTCAGGGTGGAAATGTGAATTGGTGGTGCAGACATTACATAGTTAAAAAGGCCTAGCTCTCCTCAGTGAGTTTTGAAGTTTTCTGGGACATCCTCCTGTGCAAATAAAGTTGCTTTATTCATGCTGGGAATCCAGGATGACTCCCTTGAGGAAGCAACATATGATTTACTTTCTCATTATCACAAGTGTGATTGAAGAATTCAGATTAAATAAATGCTTAGGGAAACATCTAAATTAAAGCTATTAAACCTTGAATAATAAACATGGTAACCTAAATTTATATTCTCTTCTTTTCTTGGTCCTCCACTTGCTCAATTCATTTGAAACTCTTGGCTTCATTTATGTTAATATTTGCATCCACAATTCCTACATGAACCTGTGTATAGAGCAAAAGACTTCATAAACTCATTTCAGTCATTACATCTGACAATTAATAAAAGCCTCCCAATTATAATAGATTTGAAAATTATGTGTTAAAATGCATTGAAGTTATTTTGTATGCCTTCTTTTTCTACTTCCTTCAATAAACAAAGCAAAGCATTTCTATTGCCTGTCTTTCCAGATAGACTGTGAGCCTCCCAATGACAGAGGCCAGATCTCCAGAACCTTGCAGGGTGTGAGACGTATACTAAGTGCTAAATAAATGTTGAACAGGTCCAATTTTGAATAATCCGTTGTAATGAGGTGGAAGCAGTTGGTGACTGACCCTTGTTTTTTTTTGGTAAGCAACATTTTAAGCATTATTAGTAGTTAAAAGTGGGAGTCTTTGAAATGACAAAGCCTGGTTTTGAATCCCAGTTTCTTCATGTAATACCTGTGCATCCTTCAGAAATCACTACATTTCTCTAAATTCCATTTTCCTTGTCTATAGAATAAACTGAGATTACCTATGTCTAACATATAGGGACCATTCTGGAAATGGTGGCTAATATTATTACAAGAGACTATATCAATGTTTTCTTTGTTTTTTAATCTGTTTGGGTTCTATCTGTGAAGTTTAATGTAAATAACTATAGTGGTATACAATACTGCTAAGCATGAAGAAGATAGATAATTGGCCCTTCCCACAAATACCCCAAGTCAGAAAGTAAAGAAGTTTTTACTAGTAACCTATTTGTTGAAACTAAACTTTGTAAGTTACTACTAATCATTGAGAATTAATTGGATAATTATGGCCTTATCAGTTCAGAAACTATATTTCCTTCCTTTTCAGTCAGTTTTTTAAATAAACGAAATAGTCTTTATGAATGGTTTTTTTGTGGATTTTTAAATTGAAATACTAAGTTCATGGTGTATCTTTTACATAGATTGAGATATTCAGTGTATGAGGTTTACTTGAATTGGTGTGTGTGAACCCATTACATTTGGGGATTGAACGAATAGGAGATCTAGTCTATACTTCTAATGTTTCCACTTCTGTAAATGAATTAGTCATTTTAAATACTTCTCAGTTATTATCTTTTCCTATATAGTGAAAGATATAGTTGTTAGGCCTCAGAGCAGGGCCTCTGTGGATAAGCAGAGATGGCATGAAGAAAACTTTCACATGAGAGGTAGGCAAACCTACTTTGATTATGTCTGCAGAGGTAAGGAGCCAAGGCCAGTCCAAAGTGACTCAGACCCAACTCCCCATGCTGCAGTTTCTCTCTTGCTTAAATGCCTAAGTTACTACTTAACATTTGCTTTGATTATGCATTAGTTTTTCTGCTTATGAATGAACACACATAGCTGGTTATATAATTGCATGATTAGTATGTTCAGGAAATCATGCTTCCACATACATTGGGTGATCAAGAAAGGGGCAGATAACCCCACCCCTGGGTGGGAAATTTGCTATGCTAATTAGCAAGTTGAAGTGAGGACAGCCAGGGGCTTCTGTGCAGGCCCAGCCAACTGGTAAAAGCTGGTTTTCCTACTTCATTGCTTCAGCAGGATATTCTTGACCACCAAAAGTGGAATTTGGTAGAGAGGGTTACATCTCATTACCTTCTGATTTACATATAATTCTTTCCTTTGTATCCTGGCTGTTAGTAAATAAAAAGCATAACCTTGCAGAAAATTATCTAACAAGCCACTCCTGTGCCCTGCTTCTCTAAATCAGCCCATGAGAACATGGCCTTGCAGGAGATTATCAAATGAACCACTCTGACCTGCCCCCCCACTTCTGTGATCTAACAAACCAGTCCTGCCCCCACTTCTGTAAATCAGCCCACAAAAGCATGACCTTGCAACTACCTTCTGCTTCTGTAACCCCACTTGCAAAATTACCCTAGCAACACATTAGTCAGTGAGCGAGAGCCATGCTAGTCCCACATAAAATCTTATATAAACCTATGAAAACTGAAAGACAGGGCTCAGAATTTGGAAAGTGACTCTCCTCTGGGCCTTTGTGTTATAAGTCTGTTGCTCTGCTCATCTGAGGACCACTTGGGTTTTTATGCCACTCAGAACTCCTGGCTTTGCTGCAACATTTGGTTCCCTGACTGGGAAACCCAACCACGCTGGCCCTTTGAGCCTCTGGTTTGGGACTGGCAGGTATGGCTGGTGGAGATCTCCACATGAAGGAGGCAGCGCCACCTGTCCTCTTGATGGGGCCTCCTTCGGGGAAAGGATCCCTGTGGAACATGCCTTCTGACCCAGCCTGACTCAGTGGAGGGGTGGGTTGAACAGCATATGAAGATGCTGGAAAGGTAAGGCCCCAGGGCTCTGAGTCCCAGTCAGGCCCATCTCCAGACAGAAGTGGAGAATGGTCACCTCCCAAAATCTTGAGATTCAAGATTCCAGGATAGGGCAGTTCCTTGGGCGGGACTGTGGAATCTCTGAGTGATTGAGTGAATGACTGGGGACTGCAGAGGCCTCTGCTGATCCAGTCTGTGGCCCCATGGCCTGCACTATGGGGCCCGAGTAGGTCCCAACCTGCACTCAGTGGCTACGTCATCTGGCATAGTGTATAATCCAGACTCTACATGATGCCTTAGCTAAGGCGAGACGAAGTTCTCCTGAGAAGCACGGACAAGTGGGCATCTGAGTGGCCTTGTGAGGGGCCCCCCTCCTTTGTTTGACCTGTGACACCAGCTCAGGGATGGGATCATCACAATCCAAACTCACCATCTTAGATGCTATATTAAAAATTTTCAAAAAGGGCTTTTCCAGGGATTATGGTATGTTCCCCAGAACTCTCCGGACTCTGTGCAAAGTCAAGTGGCCTAAGTTTAGTGTTAATTAGCCCTCAGGGAACCCTAGAGGTGGCCAAGGTTCATGCAGTTTGGCAGACAGTCACTGAAGCCCCGGCCACCCCACTCAGTTCCCCTACTTCAATTCCTGTTTAGAAATTGCCCAAACCGTGCCCTCTGAGGTTCGATTCTGTGCTGGAAGGAAGGGTCAGAGCAGGGTCCTAGTAACACAAACAGCCAGACTTTGAAAACCTGTTATTCTACAAAAATCTCCAGAAGGAAACCCACTCTTCCTGCTGTATAGTACAGCCATTCCAGAACATTTCCCTGCCCTGGAGCCTCCACAGGCAGATCTCCCAAAGAGGACTCCACCTTCAGGCCCCCAGGCCCATCAGCCCTGAGGGGGCTCCTGAGGTCCCTTTGGTGAGGAGACTTCAGTCAGTGCAGCCTGCGCTTCAGAAGCCTCTCCATGAAACACAGGGTCCACCCAGATCAGTGCAGATGGGACTGAGCAACCCAGGAGGCCAATCCTGTTTCATCAGCCCTTCACACCTGCAGATCTCTTAAACTGGAAGCACCCACCCCTTCACATTCAGAAAAGCCTCAGGCTCTTATACACCTCCTGGAGTCCGTTTTCCACACCCACCGCCCCACTTGGGGTGATTGCCTCCAGCTCCTCCTAACCTGTTCAATATGGAGCAGAGATGCCAGATCCTCATGGAAGCCAGAAACTGGTTGTGAGAACAGGCCCCCACAACTGTCTTGAACCCAGAGGAATGGGCCCCAGAAGCAGCACCAAAAGCTCAACCAGCCTGATACTTTAACACAAATCAGGGACAGGCTGCCCTTCAGTGGTATCAGAAAGCCCTCCTCAGAGGGGTACAAGAAAGAGCAAGGCAGCCCACAAACACAGCCTACAAGGCCTCCATCACTCAACAGGCTGAAGAACCTCTGGGGGATTTTTATGAGCAACTCTGCAAAGCCTTCCGGATCTACACTCCCTTCAACCCAGAAGCCCTGGAAAGCCAGAGAATGGTCAGTGCAGGTCTCGTCACCCAGGAGGTGTCAGACATCAAATGCAAACTTTGAAAGCTAAATGGGTTCACAGAAATAAACATCTCCCAGCTCCTCAAAGTCTCAAATGGTATTCATCAGTCAGGACAAAATTGCTGAAAGGGAAGCAAAAAAGCAAATAAAACAGTAGGTCTCCCTGTTAACTGCAGCCTTAAAAAAATCCAGACCCAACCCATCGCAAAAGGCCACCCTGAAAAGGGAGGAATACTTCACCCTGAAACACTCCGCTGCTGCCAGTACCTCTTAATGGGACAGTTATGGCCTGGGGCCACCTGATTTTCTTGTCTGAACTTAAAAAATCCTTTTTTTCTGCCTGTGGGTGGCTCCCCAGAACCACATCCTATTTGCTCTTGAATGGGAGAATCCCAAAACTCAACAAAAAAGTTCAGTTAACTTGGACTCAACTCCCACAGGGCTTCTAAAACTCCCCCTCTCCTTTTCCTGAATCCTGCCAACCAAAAGAAAGACTCCTGAACATGACTGTGTAGAAGTAACAAAAAAAAGTGTATGCCAGCTGCCCTGACCTCCAGGACAGGCCACTTTCTTGCCCAGATCAAACCCTATTCACAGACAGCAGCAGTTTTCTCAGAGATGGAAATAGGCTCAGATTTGCCAGCAACAAGTTTGGTACCTAAAGTGCGTCATCTCAAAAAAGCACCAGAGGGAAACTGGCTACCTCCAGATGGCTGATTCTTCATCCCAAAGGGGACCACCCACACCCTTGTTCAACAATACCGCCAGCTCACCCACCTGCAAAAAGCTGCTTTAAGAGCCCTGCTCAGAAAATATTACTACAGTGCCGGATGGCCTTGCCCTGCACCACCGTTAGTGGCCAATGCCAAACCTGCCTAAGAACAACCCCTCCCGAGGTCCCCAGGCCCCGTGGGCATCCAGCACACAGGAACTGCCCCTTTTAAAAACTTAGCAATGGACTTCACAGAAACAAAACCAAGTCGAGGGTATAGGTACTCATTAGTAATAATGTGCACCTTCTCGGGCTGGATCAAGGCCTTTCCCACCACACTAAAAAAGCAAGAAAGTAACTAAAGCTTTGCTCTGAAAAGTTTCATGGCCCAGAATACCCTTATCCATAAGCAGCAACAATGGCCTGGCTTTCATAGCAGCCATCACCCAAGAGCTAGCAAAATATTACAAATTAAGTGAAAACTCCATACAGCGTATAAGCCCCAGAGCTCAGGGAAAGTAAAACCCTAACTCTCCAAACCACCCTAGCCAAGTTTAGTTAAAAAAAAAGAGTCCTCCCCTGAGTAAATCTGCTCCCATTAGCACTCCTTAGAGTCAGAGGCTTCCTCAGGTCCTGGGGTTATTCACCTTTTGAAATTCTGTTTAAAGGACCACATCCAATTACTCAAACCTTCAAGGGAAATCTTGGACTCCTAGGAAAAACCAACCAGGATTCTACCCTCCAGCAGTTAGGAAAAATCCTAGCCCAAATACACAAACCATCCTGTCTCAGTATCCGATCCCATTAAGCCACCCAGTACACTCACACTTTTTTGGAAACCTAGTTTGGTTTAAAAAAAAAAAAAACACTGGAAAAAGGAGACTTTCCAGCCCACCTGTTTACTTCTTAAAAAGAGATGGCACTTCAAGAGATGGAGGTTGTTTATTTCTGGTGGCATGGGGCTGAAAATTAATCATAAAAACATTTATATACACATTGGATATTCCAGATTTTGTGTGTGTGTGTTTTGTGTGGGTTTTGAAAAAATTATTAAGTATTTATTGAGAATTACTTTGTCAGGCATTCTTTAGATTTATTTTTTGTTAAGCACTGATTGTTGTATTACATTTCAAAGATTTAGATTTTATACAACCTTAACATTCAAACATGTAGTGAAATACTGAGGTCCTCTTTTGCCTTTATCTTGGTTTCTTCCCTCAAGGATTTCTTATCACTAGTTTGATAGCTTTTCCAATAGGCATGTATAACATGAATGCATTTCTACCCTGTAAAATGGCTTTGTGATTTTTATATCACTTTCTGGGATTTGTGGTTTTATAGCTCTTTGTAAAAAATCTCACTGGTTAATATTCAGATTCTAAATATTAGAAAATTTCAAAAATAAAAATGCATCACAAATTATTTATGAATTCTTATATTTGAAGTGAAAGCTTTAGGGTAAATCAGAGTTGATCCTATTAAACCAAATTCCCTTATGCATATTCCATAATGTAGTACTCTCAACAACTTAACTTGCTTCTGTAAATAAAATTCTAGAATAAAATTTAGCATGTGATACCTATGAAAATGATGGCTTTCTCAGAAATTTCTGTTAGGTAGCAAATAACTTAGATTTAGATATAGCAAATGGAAAATTATATTTTGGCATGTGGTAGGAAAATACTGTGTAGTTTGAAATTTTATCATAAACTTTCCATCATTTAATCCTAAAGAGATAATAACTTTTGAAACTAAAGATGACCAAAAGTGGTAGAATTTATTACAAATAAATGCTTAATAAAATTGCTTATGTCTTTCCATGTCATACCCTTTAGATTAAGCGAAGATATTAGCAAGAGAAGTGTTGTAAACCTTTATCCCATGGAATCAGCAGAAGCCTTAGAATTACAAGATTCTACACTGAAGTAAGTTTACCTTTTAATGACAAAAACAGACTCCTCCTTTTTACATTGAAGCATTTGTGCTTTAAATTCCCCTGCTATCTTCTTTCATCCCTTGTTCCTACAGTGGTCAGATTCAGCTGGAGACATCGCCAGGGTGTGAGGTAAGGGTGCTCTCAGACTAGCCAGGGCCTGCCATGGAATTCTGACTGCCACATTCCCTGAAGATTCATGGGTGGTGGTGGTGGGTCGTATGGAATGGCCTGTCCTTCTGGTGTCATTTTTCTGTAAGGCTAAAACTTCTCTGAAAATAAAGTTTATTATTACTTAAAAAAAAGAAAAGAAAAGAATATATCAAAGAGAAACTACCAGAACTATCTGAGAACAGGGAAAGGGGGGTTGGGGAAAGTTACATGAAGTAAAATTTGAGTGGATGTGGAGAAGGCAGTTTTGACATGAAGGTAGGGATGAACCTAGAGGGGCTTAAAAAGATGAACTTACCCTGGTCATAGGGAGAGAGGTTTGAGTGAGGAACACTCTTTAAGTCCCTTCTTGTCAAATGGGCTTAGAGTGGCCAATGTCGAGGCGGGATTGTACACAAGCCAAATTATATACCCTGAGGTGCCATTCCATGTGCAGTCTCACACTGGTAAGTCTCTGTGCTAAAGAAATAGGAGAAAAGGGGGCAATAAAGGTCAGAGCCTTGTCCCCTGAGAGTATGGGTTAGTTGTTGAGCAGAGTGACTTGCAATTGCTTTGGGTATCAGTCATTCCCAGCTCAAGGGTTTACCATGGGCCAGTTAATTGCCCTCATTTTCTGTTAATTGGGGTGAGAATAATAGCTGTTATAAAAATGGAACGAGATGATGCATGAAGCACCTTGTCACACAGGCCACGCCATAAATGGTAGCTGTTATTGTTCTCCTGGTCTGTTATTGCTAGGGGGTGGTCTTAGACAGAATCCGGGCACCCCGCCTTTTGGTGGGGATGTTGTTGCATCACCCCATCATGGAACAGCAGAAAGCCTTTCGTGTGCAGGCTGCCCTGGGCCCATGTCATCAGCTCTCCATTCCAGACACTGCTGCTGCTGATTCTGCACGGGCACATTTTATTTTTTAAGGACTTTATTTGGAAATCATTCTAAACTTATAAAAGATTGTCCCCCCCCACCCCCAGAAAGCCATTTCAAGGAACATTCATATATTCCTTTTTTCTATTTTTTTAAAAGAGACTTAGATTATGCAACTGTCACATAAAAATGTACAGGATTCCCATATGCACCGCTCCCCACTATCCATTTATTCTTTTACCCACATTTGCCTATTATTAACACGCACTCCATTTGTACTGCCATTTACTCCATCTCTACTTCCCCCTTCCCTCTCTTTTCTTCCCCTCCCTCCAACACCCACAACACATACACACAGAGTTCTTTTTCTAAACCATTAAAGGGTATGCTTCTTACACCACAGCCCTTTACTCCTCACCATTTCAGTGTGGATTTTTTACTAACAGGCATTTTATCTTAGAGAGCTACCTTTCAATATTACCTTCATACATCTACATTGATAAAATACTTCCATCTAATCTTCCTTCCATGAGGAAGGAAGGTCCTTCATAGCCTTGCCCCCTCCAGTGCTGGATCTAGTCTAGGCATTGGTGTTGCATTTATTGGGGGTGTAGCTACAGCCTCCTTTGATCTGGAACATTCTACAAACTTTAACTTTTGTGACCTTGAAATTTTGAAGCACACAGTCCCTGCTCTCCCCCACCCCCTTTCCATTAGAATGTTCCCTCATTTTACGTTCATCTGAGGTTTCCTGATTATTCATAATTAGATTGGGGTTCTGCACTCTTGGTTGGAAAACTGCCCCGGCGTGCCCCAGCTGGAGGCCTGCCACACCCATCTACCCCTCCCTGGTGGTAGTAATTCCTTCACCTGGCCAAGGTGTGGCCCGATTTCCCCTCTGGGTAATTACTGCTTTTTTAATCCTCCCTTGCAACTCATAAGTCTATGGGGGGATGTTTCCAGACCAAGGTAGTGTCCTGCTGCAGACACACTTTTGACCTCACCAGACAGATGCCCACCAATGAGCGTGGCATCAGGAGTCCCAGCAGGGCTCAGAGCCTCTAGGGGAAACAGTGTGTCTGCTCCATCTCAGTGTACAATTGGAGGATCACCCAGGATCTCCAGTGTCTTCCGCTGAAATGCAGGTTTTCCTGATGGTGAAACCTGCCACATATTGAGGCCTTACTGCAACCGGACGGTGTGAGGTGTTTGACATGTGTCATTGTTATTCCTTTCATTCTGCACTTACTTACTGTGTACATACCATGGCACCCAAAGAACTAGCAGTGAACTAAGCCAAGGCCCTGCCCTCAGGAGTTCAGGATCCAGACAAGGTATTAGGGAAAGGTGGACATTATGAGGCACAATCTACAGGTGTAGGACCTGGAGCTGCCAGGAGGGCACGTGCTGGCCCAGATGACTTAGGTGGTAAATGGCTGGGCCCTGCTTTTCCACTCTATCATATTGCCTCTGCATGATGTGGACTAGTGGTGATGTACTAAGCCTTGTCATATTTAGAAACCTAGTGGGACCCAAATAGAACAATCCTTTTCTGAACAACTAGTCTCAGCAGGGGTAGAGAGCATGTGTGTTCATGATGATGCATTTTGCCTCCCACCAGGAATGCAGATGGGGAATGGAAGGAACAGGGATGGGTATATCCTGGACTAGGTACTGACTGACCCCAGGTCAAGTTTTGCCTTGGTCTAGTCTTCATCCCATCCTTTAATCCAAGTAGCTCTATACTTGAGTGCTTTTTGTTGATGCCGTGGAGCACTAGTCAGTTCCAATAGTTATTAAGAACTTCTATTAAGGTTGGACATCTCAGTGGTTAGGAAAGAATATTCCAGTGTCACATTCTCTTAATATTTGTCCAAGATTGTTTTAATGTTGAACTTCCTCTCATTTTCCCATCAGCAAAGGTGAGCTGTTTCTCTGCAGTCAGTTCTAGATTTTCCCAGGGGATTTTTATTCTCTTTATTGATCTCCTCTTTATTTTTCCTGTTCTTTGCTTTTCTCCCATTGTTTGACAGAATCACAGACACTTAGGGCTTCCCCTCTGAGCAGGGTCATGCACACAGCCAGCAATCCCTGAGGGCTTATGGAAGGGAGAGAAAGAGAGCTGATCCAAAGATAAGAAATGGACTTTGGGAAGGAGAATTTCAGTGTCCTGCCCATTCAGTGGAGAGAGCACTGGGTTTTCACTGATTGCTGAAGGTACTCCATCATTTAGGCACAATTTATATTCTATTCTTGTAATGCAGTTCCTTATGCTTATCTAAATTGAAATGCATCTGGAACGTTTCCACTTGCCCATAAAGCTTCATGGGATTTTCCCAAAGTTTGACTGTTTGCCATCATTTTATTATGTGGAGAATCCTAGTGTCATCCCAAAGAAGGATATTTCAGTTCCAAGTAATGTATCAATCCTTCAGTCAGTTTGGTCACCACCCCCTTCCCCCTTTGTTTAAGCACCTGCTTGAAATATCCTTGAACTTTCCCTCTCATAGAGTCTCAAAAAGAGATATACCTGTGTACCTGACTTCAGGAGATTGGGGGAAACACAAACCCTCTGGGAAAATACCTTGAGTCCATCTCAAGTATAATGTTTTGTGTTATGTTAATTAATTCAAGGTGTTTTTTCCCATCCTTTTTGGTTGGATGAGGAGTCCTCCTACTAGAGTAAGAAATTCTTACTCCTTGTCTTCCTTCTAGGGCAAGTCACCATCTTTGACTAGATGCGTGTTCACGATTTTAAAAAGGGAGGTTGGATTAGCTGGCTCTGGTGGGAAAAAGAAGTCACAAAGAGCAGGAAAAAGAAAAGGAAGTTGTGCCTTGGTAAGGGTGGCAATAATGATTATGCAGAACTTAAATATGTTTCTCATTTATGATCTGGTTATTTTCACATTCTCTCTTTCATCCCATTTGGGAAGAGAGCAAACCTTCCAGGATACTCTTAAGTCAACTAACCAGTATCTCTTGGTAACCTAGAGCGGCTTCAGCCTTGTTTTGCTGTAGAGGACTGGAATTTGAAGGCAATAGAGTTGTCATCTTGAGTCTGTCTTAGGCACTTAGGTGGCTGAGGATGGGAAAAGGAGTTTATGGAGAGAGGAGTAAACTAGGCTGGTGGGGTGGGGTTGTCTTGGATTGGTAACTGGAGGCTGTGTTGAGCACGTGTGCAGGAAGCTGCACCGTGTGTAATGGTGTGGGGCCCAGTTAGATACGTTTGCCATTGGCAGTGCTTTCTCTGGCTTTATACTCATGTTTGATGACTTTCCACAGCAAGTTTGGGTAGCCTTGGCATCCATTCAGGGAGAACTGCAAATGACCTTTCTGTATATAAATAATAGAGAATGAGCTGAAGGGTTAGGGGGAATGACAGGAAATAGGAGGGGAAGGCGTTGCTTATCGTGAGAACCAACCCAGAAGTCAAGTTCCTTGTTGGGAGTTCTAACAAAGCCACTTAACTGAATAGGGAAATTAATGACATTTTCCACCGTAAACATATGTTCTGGTTTTGACATAAACCCAAAGCTAGAACGTAATATATAAAATATTTTATTTATTTCTCTCTCCTTCCCCCCCCCCCCGTTTTCTGCTCTCCGTGTCCATTTGCTGTGTGTTCTTCTGCATGCACTTGCCTTATTAGACAGCACTGGGAAACTGCATCTCTTTTTTGTTGTATCATCTTGCTGCATCAGCTCTCCATGTGTGTGGCACCACTTCTGGGTGGGCTGCACTTTTTTCATGTGGGGTGGCTCTCCTTGTGGGGTGCACACCTTGCATGTGGGGCACCCCTACACAGAGGTGCCCCTGTGTGGCACAGCACTTCTTGTGTGTGGCAGCACTGCACATGGGCCAGCTCATCACACAGGTCAGGGGGCCCTGGGGATTGAACCCTGGACTCTCCATATGGTAGGTGGATGCTCTATCAGTTGACCCGTGCCCACTTCCCTATTTTTAAGATTTTTAAGAATAGCATTCCTCAACAGTGAATTCGAGATAAGAATAGAGATTGGCATGAACTTGGTGGCATGTATGAAGAAGTTTATATTAGCAATTACCAGCATTTTCATTAGGGTGGCTCTACGGGGTTCTTGATTATCATAAAAAATAAAAAATAAAAAAGGAGGTAGAGCATAGCAGTGTAACTCAGTGGCTGTGTGCCTGCTTTTCATGTACGAGGTACCAGGTTCAGTCCCTGATATCTCCTAAAAAATAAAATTAAGAAAAGAAGACAGAACATCATGAAATAAGCTAGCGTTGTTCCCTGCAGGGCCCCTCATCTCTGTGCATCTCTCTCCCCTGGTTTTCCTGGTATGCTATGGGCTCAGGTGCCCCTTGAATAAGAATGGCTCCAGGCCCAATCTCTACCCCCCAAAATTCAAATATGTATATCCAAAGGACTGCTGATCTTTTTCATCTCCAGGCCTCATACATTTCTCATTCTCTACATGGCTAAAGAGAAGCTATCAAATTCCTTAGTTAAAAAACAAACCAACAGGTGTTGTGGTTATATATGTACAGCATAACATTTCCCATTTAGCCCCTTTCACACATACAGTTCATTGGCCTTAATCCCACTCACACTGTGGTGCTCTCAACCCCATCACCACCATCCATTCCCAAAATGTTTTCCTCAACCACCCAGAAAGTCTGTACTCATCCCCACCCCACCCCGACCTTGTAGTCTACCTCCTGCCTCTATGAATTTGTGCATTCTAATTATTTCCTATCACCGAGATCCTGCCACGTTTCCCCTTTTGTGCCTGGCTTCTTCTATTCAAAAAGGTTCATCCATGCCATTGCGTGAGTCAGGACTCCATTCCTTCCACAGCTGCATAGTCCTCCGTTGTGTGTAACACATTTTGTTTGTACACTCCTTCCCTTGAAGGACACTTGGGTTGCTTCCTCCTTGTGGCTAGTATGAATATTGCTATGCATAGCTGCTGGAGACCCCGCTTTCAGGTCCTTGGGGTATATACCTAGGCCATATGTTAATTCTGTGCTTTCTCAGAACAAACTTTCTACAGTGACTGCACCATTTTACATTCCCACCAAAAACGTTTGAGGATGTGTTTCTCAATATCCTCTCCAACACCTGTAACTTCCCATTGTTTAAAATAATACCCATTCAGGTGGGTGTGACTTGGTATCGCATCTTGGTTTTGATTTGCATTTCCCTAATGACCAGTCGTGTTGAGCATCTTTCCATGTGCTTTTTTGCCATTTGTATATATTCTTTGGAGGACCATCCATTCACGTCCTTGGCCCATTTTTTTCATGGAGTTGTCTTTGAGTTGTCAGCATCCTTCTGGAATTGCTCCCAAGTGTCTTCTCTGTGGGCCTCCGAGGTACCAGCACCCACTGAGCCACTCCTCTTGGAAACCAGAATGTCACCCATGGTCAATTCCAAGCTCTGCACATTTTAACTGAACTTTTTTTTTTTTCTTGAAAACTTTCTTTGAACCATGATTGCCAAGGCAAATTGATGTTGAACTGACAGCATGTGATTTGCCCGGGTGATTTTGGATTCAGGCAAAGTTTTTTATTAACAGCTCCCTATGTGACTCTGTATTTGGGAACTGCTGGCTTGGACCCTTTCTAGAAGACTGTAATTAAAATGGGGTGGGGGCTGCATGTGGAAGAAGCCAATGACAGCATGGCTGGTAACCACGCAGGTAAACAGACAAGCTGATGTCGACAGGTACTTTGTGCTGGGAGGTCCCTCACCTTAGTTTGTGTTCCAGTTCATATGTACTCTTCTAGGAATACAACTTTCATGGTTTAGGAAATGTGTGTATGCCTGACTTAACACACTCACTAGTTAATGTAGTGTAGGAAGGAAGAAAGATGCATTCTCACCACAGCAATTTTACAGTCCAGGGGAATATACCATGCTTTCTTTTTCTTCTTCTGTAAGGTGCAAAACGATGTCACATTGCAGAGTAACGGCAGTCAGTATTCTCCAAATGAGGTGAGTTTCCTGAAGGTTAATGGAACTGGAGGCCTTTCATAAAGCCTGAATTGGAGCATCTTTTACAGCAGGCGTTCTTAACCAGGGGTCTGTGAGCTTGAAGTGAAATTCAAAAATACATTATTCTTGTGGGGACATGGTGGAGTGGGCATGAAATATTTATTAAATAATACACAATACAGTATGGACTTTTTAAGGGGTCCATGGTTTTCACCTGACTAGCAGAGGGGTCTGGAACAAAAACGGTTAAGAACCCCTGAGTTACAGAAAGAGATCATCTAAGACTGTGTGATTAATGAGTTAACTGAGTGTTGCAGATTCTCTGGGAACTCCACCTCACTTTCATTAGCTATCTTAGCCTTAACTCACCCTAATTGTGATTAAAGATTACTTACAAGATATAAATATATTTAAAACCAAATAGGGGAACTTCTTTATAGACTGTGTCCTAAACTGAATGAAACCAGCTCAAATCAAACCACCTTTGGAATATCTTGTTATCCATAAACGATTCAGTGTGCTTTTCCTGTAGACATCTCATTTCATTGCTTCCTCATTTCATTGCATTATGAGATTCTTCATCTGATATGCTCCATTTTGGATGTGCTGGGGAAGAAAAGGATTCCCAGTTTTCCATGACTAAAATGTTTCTGTAAAGAACAAATAAAAAATCGAGTGAATTCCCCCCCAAACAATATTCTTTTGATTGTACCATTTTTAAAAATTGCTGTATGAAGATGCATCTATTATTGTATATTTTAGCCAGGCCCTCATCTCACAGCAGCAAATGCAAAAAGCCAGTGGCTTTATAGTCGTCCTGGAACATAGAGATGCCTGCTGAGTTCTCTTCTGTTTTTTAAACTGCCTTTCCTTCTAACACCACAGGTGAGAGAGGACTCACCTGCAGTGTCTCCTACCACTGAGAGCATCACTCCCTTTGCCTGAAGCCTCCATCAGGTAAACAGAATGCTCAGTTTCGTTAGCCTTTGAAAATGATCCATTGTCAGTGTGAATGTCCTTATTGATCCTGCGAGTATAATAAATCCTGACCTCCAAATCGGACCACCACCTGGGAAGCCCAAGCCTCAGAGCTTTGCTTCCAAGGAATCAGCTGATAAATCCGTATTTTCAGTCACAGATGGCTTGCCTCCTTCCAAATCAGAGTAAAAGTAAAGTGGTGATGGGTGTGTGTAGAGTGGAGAAGAAATGATCTTTGGAGGTTTTTGATACCCAGGGATTATCTGTCAGTGATTCCGTTGCCCCAAGGGTGCCTGGTGCTCTGCTGAGTCCACGATTAAGGGCTGCCTCTAGGGGAGGAGCTCCTTCTCCCACAGCCTGCACTTGCTTCCTGAACCTGGCAGGTTCTATGTATTTACTCTTCTAATAGGATGGTCATTTCAAGATTTCCCTGAATGGCTAGGAATCATAAAAAAAAAAAAAAAAAAAAGCCTTTCTCGAAAGCATTCTGCTTCTATTACCTCCTTTCTTTTCATTTACTGTTAGTATATCACAGAAGTAAATTATAGCAATGTGCAAAATATTTATTGATTTTTTTAAAAAGGGCTACAGCTAGAAATGTTCTTCTGATTTCTCCATTTATTTAAAGGTCTGGTGCTATATACCTTCTCCCAGGTCCTTCTTTGTTTTCATATTTTTGATTCTTTGGGGTTTGGCACCCACTCACTACAGATGCTTTAAGAAAATGATAGACGACTCAGACACTTCTAAGCAAAAACTAGCTCAGATGTTCTTGGGTTTTCCAGTAAAGCATTTTGGCAACAGCGTAAGTTCTACATACACATATTTTGGGAAAAAGGTGAGGACACCTGTAGAAAAAAGAACAAGATGACTCTTTTACACAGAGGAGCCTTTCATTTCTGAGCAGGCTGGCCAGGTGTAATGGTTTCCCAGCATTTCAGATGGACCGGGAGGCAAAGCCCTTTGACAAGTTGCTTGGGCTTGGCAAGGGTTAGTGGTGCTTTAGGGAGAGCAGAATGGTATGAGAAATAAGGCTCAAACGCTGGCCCCTCGCTGGCGCCTCATGTGGAGCTCTGAGCATATGCCACCTCTGAGCCGTGGGCCCTGGGCTTCCCGTCCTCCCAGGCTCAGACCTGTGCCGGGGAAAATGGAGGCCAGTCAGGGTACGGCTCAGCCCTGCCTGCACAGAAAGCACCCGAGGACCCCAGGGAAAAACGGCTTCCTCCTAAGCTTTGCAGTCAGTTCTGCACAATCTTAAAATATTTTTACATTGAGCAAATCAAGATAAATTTTTTAGGAGGTACCAGGGATGAACTCAGGACCTTGTACATGGGAAGCAGGTGCTCAACCACTGGGCTCCATCTGCTCCCCAATGAGAGTTAGTTATCTTGTTTGTTTTGTTTTTAGGAGGACTGGGGGTCAAACCTGGAACCTCGTTCATGGGAAGCTACAGCCGCTCCCCAGACAGTATTCCTTTGAAAGTGCAGCTTTGCACTTTAGCAATCAAGTTTTTAGTGAATTTTTAAATTCCTTTTTTGGGCATCCAAGCTTACCTTGTCGAAGTTAGAGCTTACCCTCCACTTGTACTGTTAAATCATTTCAAGTTCTTTGTGGTGGTAAAAAAAAATTTTTTTAATGAATTATTTATCTTTTAGTAGCAGGAAACAAAAGTAATCCCCTCTCCAAGGTTTCTACCTTTTTATAATTTTGACTAGTCAATGAGGAAATCGGTTTTGAAAGTTCTTTTGCTTTGGTTGCTGTAAATAATAGTAATTGATCTTCAGGAATATCCAGCATATTTGAACTTTATAAAACAAGCATTACATATTAGGAATTTATTTCCATTTCATTTATTTGTTTAAAAATATTACGGTATGCAATTATCACATTTTCTAGGAAATAATGTATCTAGTAATCTTAACTGAAGGTCAGATGGTTAAAAAAGATAGAAACCCTTTTGACTGAGTAGATCTAGGAAAAAGCCAAGGAATTTTTATTTTAAAATTAAGTATGTGAATTTATGTGATTTGTGTGTTATGTATAAAAAAAGGCAGACTGCTCAAATCAGCAAGTTGGAATAAGAACTTAGATTCTTAAAGTCAGGTGATAGTTTTCTTCAAATTCTTTTGACTTCTGATTTTTTTTCCCCTTAAAGAAAGATAATTGCATGTACCCAAATGTCATTCCTAGAACCATGTCCATTT
Organism: Dasypus novemcinctus; assembly: GCF_030445035.2. Lineage (NCBI taxonomy): Eukaryota > Metazoa > Chordata > Mammalia > Cingulata > Dasypodidae > Dasypus > Dasypus novemcinctus. The sequence goes on along the minus strand of NC_080687.1, from coordinate 103,550,582 downwards.
ATTTTATTGGTCCTGCCTTACGATTAAATGAAAAAAATATATAGCTATTTCCTAAACACATGAAATTGCATATTGCTATATGGCTATTTAATGAAAAAAAAAGAGGAAAGTGCCTCATTTCATTAATGGCCCACTAGAGTGCTCGAAATTGACTGACCTCTATTGATTAATTGGGTTTGTTGTTAGACTATTACTAGGGTCCAAAATTAACCAATATATAGATATTGACCAATATTCAAAGACAATATTGAGAAGTGTGTCAGAGATTGAGAAAAGATTTGGCTAGGTTCAATTATCAATAAAGTGTGCCAGTAGAATTACAGGTGTCTTTAAAAAGAAATTTTACATTGTCTTGGGGGAAAAAAATCACACCTGGTCAATACTGATCCTTTCATCGATGGTTGAGTTTCTGGAGAATAGATATATCCACTCCTCTATTAAGCTTTTCCTGTGCAACCAGATTTTTTGTGATTGTTTGCTAAGAGCATTAATTATTTGGAAGGCCTTTGCAAAAAATTACCTGATAGGTCTTTTTCTTTTTTTCTGCACGACTTATAGGTACTTGCTTCCTGCTGACATGTTTCATTAGAACTTTAAGTCTTTGGGCTTTCTGTTGAGATGAACGATATTAACAGCATGCAAAGTAAATGACTGATAAGTACTAATGCTCAGTTTTTATCATTCTTTTTATTCCTTGTACCATCTCCTTCTGTATTGTACATTTGAAATGAACCCCATATCAATGAAATCTGCTTCACTTCCATACAACCCTTATGCCATTTGTGAAATGCTGCTGCCCCTTTGCTTTGTCCTGGTCCCTGTGCAACTCAATGTGAACTGGCTCTCATGCTCTCCTGCACACCCAGCCCTCACTCTTCCTCCTATCTCCTCCAAGAAACTTATGCAGGCACAAACATGGGACAGTTCTAGCAACAGTGTTCCATCTGCAGGGGACAGTGACAATGGTAGGTGGCTATCTATATATCTTTCAGTTTGCTCGTTAGTAATCCAATGACTGTACTCAAATGTTCCTTTCCATGAAGCCAAAGATAGAGCATATGCAAGTGTAAGCCTGATGTTGATATCGTGAGGGAGGTAGAGAAGTCAGAAAAATATGTGCCCATTGTTCTCATCATCTTGAACATTTTGAACGTTGGGGAGGACTTTAAAATATTTTTTCTCTACCTTTTCTGCTAGGGTTTTTGGTTTTTGTTTGCAAAACTTTGGGATGTGTGCATTTGAATTACCTCTGCTTGTTCCTGCATCTGAACCAAGTGCTTTTAGAGTTTGATCTTTTATTATCTATGCTTACCATATGAGATTTTTAAAGTAACTACAAGGTACCTCCACTGACCACCGAGGTCACACTGAAAATAGTATTATAGAAATTTCTAAAATGAAGAGAATCACTTGCCTTCTCTGCTCCCTTATTTGCATGTTTTGACTGCTGACACCTCCATGAGTGTAAGTGCATCTTGAATAATATTGAACAATATAATTTGGCCTGAGGATCAAATGTATGAATAAAAATTGAGGACACTCAGCCAAGCTTGGTGGTATATCTTTTACTTTTGTGACCATAAATATCTTACCTTGCCTAAGAGAATGAAATAAAATAGTTATTTGGATCTACATAGCACGTATAACTGGATCTCCATTCTAGTTTAATACTGGTTCCGATTTTAAACATTTTACTTTAAAATACAAAATGATAGTAGTGATGTTAAGTGGTTCTAAGGGTATGATTTATAGATAAGAGAAGTGAGATGTGAAGTATAACCACAATGCAAATGCAATAGGGAGATAGATTTTCTGGTAATGTTTATTTTTTAAAAATCTATGTGTGTCATGTCATGTGTTACACATGGGAAATATGTAGTTTTAAAAACTTGCAGTGATTTCTGGTCAAAATTGCTGATCCAGGTTTCCTTACATAGAGGATAAGGTATACCCTGGAAGGGTCAGTTACAAATGAAATTTTAAAGTTTTGTATGCTTCTAAAATTTTTAATTGAAAATAAGTATGACCAAAAAAAACATAATGAAACAAAAACTCTTATATCTACCTATTTTAAATTCTGAAAGTTGAAGAGGGCTAAATGGAAACTTTCTGGATAAATGGCTTCTTTACTTAAAATTAAAAGAATGGGGGAAGAATTTTTTGTTTTTCAGAAAACATGGCTATTTATGAGTCTGATATGTGTTAAAGGAAATCAATCCTGGAATGAAAGATTTATGCATGATTTGGTATTTCCTTAGGAATGATATCTGAAACCGAAGGACTTTAAAAAAAAAAACAACACTGGGAAAGAATAAGGCATCTGATACAGAACTAGAATACCAAATATTGTAGATGAACCAGATAAAACTTCCATCTCTGCATAGCCTGAGCCACACTGAGCTATGCAGAGATGGAGAGGCAAGCCCAGGCTCCAGATTCTGGTGTCATCTCCTCTGCCACAGCTACATTCTTTTCATAGAATGAAAATTCTCAGTATTTACTGAGGATACCTATGTGCAAGGTATGAAGCTAGACTGCCTTCTTTTTAGTAAAATCCTAAGATATCCATAAAAAATGGTTATTGCCAAAATCCTTATAAAAATAAAAGAACCAAGGGAAATGGATGTGGCTCAAACAGTTGGGCTCCCATTAACCATATAGGAGGTCCAGGGTTCGATGCCCAGGGCCTCCTGGTGAAGGCGAGCTGGCCCACTTGGAGTGCTGGCCACCAAGGGAAATGCCCACCCTGCAGGAGTGCCAGCTACCCCAGAGAGCTGGTACAGCAAGATGATGCAAGAAGAGACAGAGGAGACAAGAAGAAGATGTAGCAGAACAGGGAGCTGAGGTGACACAAGAGAGTAATCACCCCTCTCCCACTCCGGAAGGTCTCAGGGTCTGTTCTCAGAGCCACCTAATGAGAACACAAGCAGACACAAGAACACACAGCAAATGGACCCAGGGAGGAGACAGTGTGTGTGTGTGGGGGGGGGGTTAGAAATAAATAAATCTTAAAAAAAAAAAAAGAATAAAAGAACCTTGCAGTACTTATTTGATATGAGTGAAAGTTCCAGGAAGTCACATATTGCTTTTATGCTCTACCACAGTAATATAAAGGGATTGTTTTCAATACTGCGTGGCAGGGCCAGTCATGTCAGATGTTCAATGGTTGTCATTTTTCCTTATTTGCAATTTGACTATAATGCACCTCAGGCAACAGATGATTTTCTATTCAGAAATGTACCTTACCAATATTCTCTAGGGGTTAAATTATGACTTGTGATTTAAATATATTTCCAGTACTTTTCTTTTTAATTAAAGGAGCTGTACTCTGTATCCAGAACTGTGTGGGCTGATGTTCCAAGAGGAACAGAACCTCCTTTCTGTGCTGTTCTTAATGTTCCTTTTAGGTAGGGGATCCTATTTAGTGGCCTCTTGGCATTTCAAAGCTGATTACCACTTTGTTTTATTTCCTCATATTTGCTCCATTGTCCAAAGTCCATAGCTATCTCTTGACCTTTGTAAATGACTGGCATCATATTACCAACTCAGCCTAGTAAGCTGGACTCGCTGTTATAGACCAGCGATATCAGCCAGACTCAGATTCTGAATAAAGTTCCAATTGAGAGCTTTATTAGCCATGCAGCAACTGTGTCACCCTACACAGAGAAGAGAGCAGCCCCGGGTTGCAGGGGAAGTTTGCTTATATAGGCCTTTAGGTTCAGGGCAGGGGGCAATAGCTCAGCAAGCAAGCACGCACAGAAGCAGATGTTTGCAGTTAATTAAGTGCTGGGGATTCTATCAGAAGAGACAAGCAGTTGGAGAGTTTTTGTTATTTACAAGGGTCTGGGTCAGGTTGGTCTTTTGGCAGGGGCTGATGAGATTTTCTACAGAAGGAGGCTCTGAGATAAGGTTTAAATTTGAGCAAGCTTGTTACAGAAGTGAGATGTATGTGGTTAGGGGGCTGTGGAATTTTCCTCTCAGGTGGGGGTGATCACTGGCTCCTACTTCTTCACATTCCCTATTTCTCTTTTGGGAAGATTCAAACCCTTGAATTTGAGTACTCTCCATTGTCCTGCATAGGTAAGTTTTGGTATGTGGTGTTCAGGATTAAGAGCTTAACGGTTTGCACTTGTTCTCAGATAAATCAAATTAATGATTATGAGTGGGCCTCAGGTTAAGGGATCTGAAAGGGCAGTGATAAGGGTTGTAAGCCACAGGGACTGATTAAGTAAACTTTCATACTAATTTTTGGTGGCTGACTGAGCCTTTTCTCATTTTTCTAATCATTTCTGGACTAAGTTTAAGCTTTCTTTAATGATGCCGGAGTGGTTAGCATAAAAGCAACAAGTTTCTCTTAAAGCTAAACAGAGGCCTCCTTGTTTGAGAAAGGAGCTGGTTCTGAAGGACTACCTTGGCTAAGGAATCAAGTAGCTCTTCTAAATGTGAAATTTGAAGTTCAAGGTTCTTAAGGTCCTGGGTAACTAGGGCTGACAATCGGCTGACATCAGAGTGACTTTTTACGAGAGCTGCTGCTTTTACCCTGGTCAACCCAGCAGTGCCCAGCCCAATTAGAAGGGGAACTAAGATTGAGGCCCTCTTGTACCAGTGGTGCTCAAGACTCAATGTTTCGAGATACTCACCCCCAGTTTCTCCAGAGAAGGGCCACCATGCCTCAGTTTTTAACATTCCCCCCTTTTGGTTTTAGTTGAGGTGACTGTTTAGGTTGCCCTCCTTTTGAGAGTCTTACACATCATTGACTACCAGCCAAGCTCTTCAACTTGGGAAAGTTACTGAAGTGCTTTTGCTAGCACCAGATTATTTGCATGTCCCATGGCTGTTACACTTTGCAATTTTCTTTGAAAGGACTATCTGGCACAGGTGAAATCATGAGCATCAGAACAAATATGATGAGCTCTATTCCTAAAGCTGACAGGAAATGCTGACAGGATTTCTACTAATTGACTGGGTTAAATTTTGTAATCTGTGAAATCATATCTGAGAAAATATCCTTACTATTGGCTACATGAATTTGATTTTGAGACATTTCTAATATTTTTCTTTGTAATTCAATTTATTTTCAGAGAGATATTACTTTTATGACCTAGCAAATGATTTTTAATATTTTTCCATTCTATATTGGATGAATTATAGGCAAGAGGAGGAATACAAAAGTTGTTTTCATTCCAATCACATTTCAATCCCCTTAACAAGTTTAAATTATACAATTGATCTCCAATATGCCAGACAGCTGATTCTAAATCATTAACCCAATTATCTAACTGCTCATCAATGTGCTCTTGGCTATGCCACAAAACACTAGCATTTTTATGCCAATCATGCATGTATTGTTGTTTATATTTTCATGTAAACCTACCATAGCAGTAGCAGCAGCTGTAATGATTCCAATCAGTCCCAAAATGCTTATAATAAGCAGTCCAATAAAGTGTTTAGTCCATTTCAAGAATTCTTGTACCATATGTAGCAATAACTGACTTTCAGGAGATGATTGCCAAATCCACATCATTCTCGCAGGTATCCGGGAGCCTTTTTATCTTCTGGCCATCGCTATTGTTTTTCTATCCTGCAACACACTTTCTGGTAGACATGTATACAAGACACATTTTCATAAAGCAATGAGTCATTCTTAATAGTTACCTTACCAGTTATGAAAACAAATGGATCTCTAACACAGGCTTTAAGATGATATGTTTGATTAAGGGTCAAATACTGTTTTGTCTTATTTATATTTCCCAACCATTTGTAAGTAGGGGCAATTCTAAGAAATATTTTCCACAAATTCTTTTGTAGGTTATGACTATGAGTAACATTAGCCCAAGGGGCCAGTATCCATTTTTCTTTGTAATGTTTACAATTCTTGTCACAATAGCATAAACAGAGGGCACACAGGCCCAAAATCCATAGGCAGACACAAGCTGCAAGTTCACAGTTCCAGGATTTGTAAAGTTAATGTGATGCATGACAGCAATTGCCGCAGGTCTCAGTGAAGTATTTTAACCTTGGGCCATATTTTCATTTTTCCCCTTTTTTGTTTTTGTAAAGTAAGGAATACAGCTTGGGGAGATTTTTGTTGTATTGCTCCCCAGAGGATTTGAATTGTGCATTTGGGGGCTCATTCTTCTCAAGAGCAGAAGGGATCTGATGTGACAGTCATTGGAGTAAGCTTGAAGGAAGTTATGGGGGATGTCTATGAGCTGTTGGCAAGTAACGGGCAGCCAGAACTGCTGGGCTAGGCACCACAGGGTTTGGTACTCATGATGTTTGCCTTTTCAGTGGAGCCACCTTGCCTTTTCTCAGGTTCTAGTGGTAGGGCCCTGGATCTTCACAAAGACATCTGCATTAACAGTCCTAAAAGGGATGTTAGTGGGGTGGGTAGGGACATGACAGACAGTTACCTGTTACTACTAGCAGGTATCTCAGATGTTTTTTCATAGATCTGAGAGTGATTTATAACCATCCATTATTTCTGTCTTGCTTTCAGTATTTGCAATCTACCCCTGGATAGGGATGGCAGTCTTCAGAGTGACCAGACACTACTGGGTTAAATCTTTCACTTTTCGCAGGACCTCCTATGCTGCACACAATTGCTTTTTTATATTGGACTTTGGGCCTCCTTCCAGAATTGTGATTAAGACACAAGGGGTACTTGTTTAGATTTGTCTTTGCCACAAACTCCACCCAAAGCCAATATTGGTGCTTGCCACATCCAATTCATAGGCTAAGTTAACGTCCACTATTTACTTTCCTTTTATTATTATTTAAAGCAGCTTGCTGGAGGTTTTCCTACTTCTGTGAAGGACTTTCCTCAATACAAACAATGGTTTTAATATTTGAGCTAAATGAGGGATGAAAGATTTTTAATATTTAACAATATTACAAATTCTATTAACATGAGAAAATATTGTACTTTATTAATTACAGCAGAAATTATAGTTTTATCTTACCCAACTAAACATTTAAAAATTTGGTAGAGCAGCAGGGACTTTGCAGCTTGTTCCAATTGTTTGCCTAGTTTAGGCTTTTAAGATACTATTGTCTCTGATGTTTCTTTTATTTCTGAAAAAAAGGATTACTGGTTTACGTCATCAGTAGGGTTTCAGCTACTGATTTTTTCTGCGCAGCCAGATTATTATCCCCATACCAGGAGAGATGGTTGGGCTATGCACATAGCCCTGAAAAGCACTGCAAAAGACCATTGTTGGGTTTTCCACAGATAGAGGAATGCAGCTGGCTTGACCTGTGTAAGAAGACACTAAAGAAAGTCTTAGCAAGTTTTAAAACAATGTGTTAGCAACACAGCTGGACATTAACTTCTTACAACAAACTGGCAGTGTTTGGGATTGCTGCATACTACAGTGTTGTTATTTTAATCTATGATAAGAGGTTGCTTCTGTGACATATATCTTTTTATAATAATTAAAACCATAATTAACCACATTGTACTTCTGTTTAATATTATGCTGAGATATTGGTAAATTTATACACTCTTAAGTATTCATAGGAACCTTTTACTCATACAACTTTAATTAACAGAAGTTAAAGAAAAAAAAACTGTTAATTTTATAACACTTTTAAACACCTTCCATTTGACTTATAACATATTAAATGAACTTAACTATTACTTTAATTTTTCTTTCAACGTAAAAAATAGATCTCTTGTAATTAGTTTGGAATAAAAGGCTACTTTTCAGGATTTGATTTTGAGAAAGCAGGTTTGAATATTATGTTCTTTTAAAAGAGGTAAGACCTTTCCTTCTTGGAACACTGAGGAAATGATGAGGTTAAAGCACAAGAAGCTATTTTGATAAAACAGACTTTCTTTATACTGATTATTCAGGATAAAAACTTTTACCAAAACAGATTAATGACTTGAGAGACTTTGAGAAAGAGCAAAATTTTAACTTTGCATTAGTATACTACTTGATACTAAACCTTTTAAAATTTTATTGATAGACCCATCAAATTTTATTTAACTTTAATCATAAAAATTTCTTTTCCATGAACCTTCTACACTTTCAGTATTCACCTAGGTTTTGTTGCACACTCTACTCTTTCCCAATAGTCAATCATTTCATCTTAGGACAAAATCATCTCCTGTTTCCTTAATAATAAAAACACATTTCATATAGCCCACATACTAAGTTATCAGGCAAACTTCTTACCATCAACACTAAACTAGCTTGTTAAAATAATGAACTTTACTTCAAATACTTAGTAGCATGCAATATCAGAAACAGTCTCCTAGAAGTAAGTTGTCAGGGGAGGCTGTCTGCTGCCAAGTTTTCCTGTTATAAAATAACCTTTTATTATTGTTGTTATTATTAATTCAGGTTTGTTTAATAATGACTTTTTGGAATTAGCCATTTAAACACTTTAATTTAAACAATGCTTCATTAAACTTCTTGTAATTATTTATAACCATATAGACTATAATTATATTATTTTAAGACAAATTTTACCCTCACAGAACACATTTACCTACTTAAACTTACCACAATACTTTCTACAACTTGCCACATGCATTTACGTTCCAAGAATTTATGAAAATTAGCCATCCTATTTTAGGACAAAACATGCTTTTTTGAAAAAAACGTATTGAATTTGAGTCTGCATTCTCACAAACTTTTAACCTTCTTTAATCATTTATGTTTTACATCTTTCATTTTATCCTGTGAAGAAAAATAAACTATTCATTTCAATCTAGGCAGGAACAACTTTTTATGAAAAGATTTATAGTAATTTTGTTAAGCAAGACTTACAATTTTTATCATTGTAGAGATCTTATTAACATTTAAACTTATGTATTAATATAAGCGCTTATTTAATTTTTGGCAATTTGAATAGAGCTCTTTTAGAAATTTACTTATTAATTTATATCACCATCTGGATGTATCATAATATACACGGACATTGAACAAACAGACAAACACAAAACAATTACTATACAGTAATAGAAACATACAGTTTACAATTGACTCATAATTCTTACTTTTTTGGTGTAGCTGCTTTTAAGTCTTTTGTTATATCACATCTTAGATTTTACTTTTAAAAATTTCTTCTGGAATCCATGTTGTCTGTAACATGCAAGTTTGTGCTTGGAAACATTTTTATTAGTTATCAGCAGTCAGTTAAGATAACTTGAGCAGCATAAATGTAGTTAAGCTCTTATTTAGCAGTTTAGACAGACTGTTAACACATTTTTGGATTACTACTCTGTAAGACTATACTGAGCACCTCAAGCTTTTGTTCTTGTTCCAATTTACTTTCTTTCATTTCAAATTTACTTATGGGCTTAGGAAATATAGTAATTTCATCTTTCTCTCCTTTTTCAGACTGTAAAGGATTTAAAGCTGCCACTACCTGGTGGCATAAGGCCCATACTGATAATGGAATGAATTCCCTTTTTTCATATGCTCTTTGTAAACTTTTCATTACACATCTCCACTGTTTCAAATTTAAAACATTACACCCCTGAGGCTGAAACCAACCACAATACTTTTGTATTAAAGCAAACAATTCTATTAATTCACAACTTTCTACAGGCACCCCACTAGCTTTCAGTAAAGTTTTTAACACTTGCAAATATGCTTCCACATGTCCCATTTGATTACCCATTACCCTGATGACTTTGCAGAAATGTTACTTACTTAATCTTGAAGACTCGAGTCACTCTGCTTTGGACATCTCACTTGACCCTCGATGAGATCTTTTCCATGGTTCCCGATACTGATTTGGAAGACTCTCTGACTTCTTCAGGCCCCATGTTGGGCACCAGATGTTGGAGATTTGGACCCGAAGGATATTGGGAATGAAAGAAAGAAAGAGAGAGTGAAACAAAGAGAGAAAGAAAGAGAGAGAGCTGGGATCAGGGGGTCTGCGAGTAATGACTCTTCACACAACTTTATTTTCTACATGTGGCATTATATATACTCCAGCTATCAAGGTAACAAGCAGTGTAAGTACACATTAACAAGACTCATGAATTAAAGAACTTATCTCAAAGTACAAAGATTTAGTATTCCTTTCAAACTATAAAGTGTGTTTGCTCATATTTCTCCCTGCCCTGGACAGCTCTATGCTGTTGACTCAAAAGGCTTAATTGCTGCATTCCTATTTTAAAAGCATAGCCATGGAAAGAGCACATCTCCCTTTGCAAGACCACCATGCCTCAGTTTCCAACGCTGATGGATGGGTATCTAAAGTGTGGTATATTTATACAATGAAATATTATTCAGCCATGAAATGGAATAAAGTACTGATCCATGCTACATCATGGATGAACCTTCAAATCATTATGGTATGTGAAAGAAATAAGGTATAAGAGACCACAAATTGTAGGATTCTATTTACAAGAAATGTCCTGAATAGTTCTAGGCAAATCCATAGAGACAGATAATGGTTACCAGGGGCTGGAGAGGGGGTAATTGGGAGAGAGTGTGATGGACTATGGGATTTCCTTTTGGGATGTTGAAAATGTTCTGGAATTAGATAGCGGAGATGGTTGTACAATATTGTGACTATATTAAAAATGAGTAAATTCTACTTGTAAGGAGTGAATAGTTTGGTATGTGAATTATATCTTAATAACAAAAATTATATATTTTCTCTAATTTATCCCAACACCTCTGTCATATACTTGCTTTTTTCTTGGTTATTAAAAAGTTTTTAATCAAATTAATGCTTGCTTGTTGTGTTGTGGTAGGAGGATATTTCAGAATAACTTGCTTTGTTAAACAGCTGGAAATGGAAACATAATAGATATCATTTATTAAATTAGATCTGTCTTATGATTACTTTTACACATAACCTCTGTCAAACACTTATTTTTTCTTCTAGGTTATTTCAAAATTATTTTAATCAGATTAACACATGTATTAATAAGTTAAACGGTAGTATGTCATAGAAGGAAAAACAGTTGCCTCCTATCTGCCAACTTCTTCTACTTCAAATCCTGCTTCCCAGAGGACACCACTTTAAACTCTTAGCTGTTTCTTATTTTTGCTTCCATATTTCAAAACAACATGCTTTTTTATCACTATTTCTTGGATTTATTTTATTCATTACATATTCATCTCTTAGTATGGAAGATGAGGATTTGCCTTTCACAACTACCTCTATTTTCTTCCCTCTCCTCTAAATATAGACATATCATAATTTCTGGATATGCAGTGTTCAGTTTCTACAGTATTCTATGTAAATATTTTGCTAACTGTTCAATCAAGGAATGTATTCTGTTTCCTTTCTTATACATCTTGTTATTTTTTTCTGTAGTCAATAATTAACTCATTATTTTCATTACTTGATTTTCTAATGTGCCTATAATCTTTCAAGTTTACTTATGACATTGACAAAATCATTAATCATTTGCGTGTTTTCCCTTTAGACTTCTCTTCTAGAATCCTACATTTTTCTATTCTTTTGTGTACTGGTGGTATTTCAGACCTTCTGTATAGCTGTCATCCAGGGACTTTCTTTTGCTGCTCTCCCCTTTTGAAACCCCATTTCCTATACTTGTATTTTGCTTTTTCTTTTGATTTCCTCTCAAGTATACTGGTGCAAAAATCTTCCAGTAGCTTCCTGAGAAAGAGTGCATGGGAGGTAAATCTTTTGAGATTTCCTTGTCTGAAAATATTTTTGATCCTCTCTCACAATTGATAAATACTCTGTTATGGTAAAGAATCCTAGATTGGTTATAATTTTCTATTAGGATTTTGAAGGCATATTTCACTGTTTTTAGCTTCCAGTGATTAAGAAGTCCAGTGCCATTCTGATTTCCTCATTATTCTTATATGTGTCATTTTTTTCTCTTGACACTTGAAGATTTTTCTTTTCATCCCTGATATTTTGAAATTTGCAATTGAAGTATTGTTATAGACCAGTGATATTGACCAGACTCAGACTTTGAATAAAGTTCCAGTTGATGGCTTTATTAGCTGTGTGGTGACTGTCTCATCCTACGCAGAGGAGAGAGCAGCCCCAAGTATCAGGGAAGGGGTGGCTTTATAGCTTTTTAGGAAGGGGTGCGTTTGCAAGCAAGCAAGAAGGCACAGAAGCGGAACACTGCAGTTAGCTGAAGATAGCGTATCTATTTTTTTCTTTTTTTAAAAGCCCCTTCTTGTGAGCATCCCCATATTATTTATTGACCCTTTCCTTGGGGACAGTCCTAAGTTATTTATTGGCACTCTCCTTGGTGGCAGCCCTAAGTTATTTATTGGCACTCTCCTTGGTGGCAGCCCTAAGTTATTTATTGGCACTCTCCTTGGAGACAGCCCTAAGTTACTTATTTATCTGAAGGCACTTGAAATTCCTGTTTCCTAATGTAGTTCTATTCCTATTTTCCCAACGTGGCCTTACCCTTACAGTATCTTACTATGTATCTTTCCATTCATTGTTCATGGCCCTTGGTGGGCCCTTTCAATTCAGACTCAGGCCTTCAGTTCTGAGCAATGTCATTGGCTATATTTTTAAAATATTTTATCCTCCATTTCTTCTTTCTTTTTGGCAGATTGGATTCTTGGACCCCAAACCTCTAATTTTCTAAACATTTTTCTCCTTTTTACTCATTTTATTGAAAAGACACTTTCTTTTTTTCCTTGTTTCTATTTTCTTGGCACTTTCTTCATCTTTATTTTCCAGTCATTCTTTTGGAGTTTTCAGTTTTGGAAAACAATTTTTCCCCATTTTTTAAAATTAAGGTGAGTTTGCACAAAGTAAAATCCACCCTTTTAAATATACAGCTCTGTGAGTTTTGGCAAATGTCATCAGTCATGTAACCACCACTACAATCAAAATATAAAGCAGTTCCATCACCCTCTTTTGTAGCTAACTTCCATATTCTGTCAACCACTCATCTGTTTTCTGTATTTCCTTTGCAAGACTGTTACATAAATGAAATCATGCAGTAATATAATCTTGTGAGTATGACCTCTTTTACTTAGCATAATGCATTTAAAATTCATCCACATTGTTGCATGTTTAATAGCTCAATCATTTGTCTTGCCAAATGGCATTCCATTATATAAATGTTTCACGGTATATTCATATACCCATTGCACAGATTAGGGAATTGGGTTGTTTCCGATTTTAGGCAATTATGAGCAAAGATGTTACACATATTTCTGTATAGGTTTTTGTGTGAACATAGGTTTCATTTATTTGGATAAATACTTAGAAGTGGGCTTGCCCAGTCATATGATAAGTATATCTGTACTTTATAAGAAATTTTATTTTCTAAACTAACTTTATCAGTTTGCATCGCTGCCAGCAGTGTTTCATATTTCCAGTTGCCTTACATCCTTACCAGTGCTTGGTATTGTTGGGCTGTTAGTTTGTCTGTTTGATTGTTTGCCATTCTCATAGGTGTATAGTGGTATCTAATTTGCATTTCCATATTGAGCATCTTTTCATGTGCTTATTTGCCACCTGTATCTCTTCTTCAGTAAAGTGTCTTTTCAAATTTTTGTGATTTTTTTCTTTTTATTATTTACTGAGCTTTTTTTTTAGTTTCCAAAACAATTAAAATACATGCTTTATTTACCACTATGTACTTATTATTAATTTTAAAGATATTTAGGCTACATATATGTTCCATGAAAAAATATAGAGGATTCCCATACGCCCTGCTCCCCAAACCTAACATTTTCCCACATTAACAACATCCTTCGTTAGTGTCTACATTCACTGCAATTGATGAACACTTTTTGGAGCATTGCCACTAAGTGTGGATTAATGTTTTCATTGTCGTTTACATTCTCTCCCACTCAATTCTGTAGGTTATGGTAAGATATATAATGACCTTTATCTGTCATTGCAGTGTCACTCAGGACAATTCTCAAGTCCCCAAAATGCCCCCATATGACACCTGTTTTTCCTTCTCTCTGCCCTCAGAACCTCCAGTGGCCACTGCCTCCACATCAATGATATAATTTCTTCCATTGTTCGAATCACAATAAGTCTATAGTAGAACACCAGTTAGTCTACTTTAGTCCATAGTTCATCCCCCAATCCTGAAGATTCTGGAATGGTGATGCCTCTACCTCTAATTGAGAGGAGACTATGATCCCTTAGGGCTGATGGATAGGACTCTCTTGCTTACAACTGTAGACTCTCTTGGTTCCTTGGTGTGGTGGTTGTCCATCACCACCTCCTTTTTAGTTGTCCTGGGTGAGACCAATGAACTGGAGAGTAGGTGTTCCAGGGCAGAGCTGGCACAGGGACAACCCAAAGATTTAATTGTCTTAGATGTACACCTATCAACTCTAGTACTAATTATAGGTTCAAATAGAAGGGCAGAAGAGCCATGTGTAGGGAAACCACAACTGAGTGAAACTGTCACACAGGGGAGCATAGCACTGCCTATAGTATCTAGATGTCTCCAGAGTCCCTGGGAGCCCTGCTCTTTGGGGTAGTATTTTCCTTGGCAGTCAATGAGATCCTGCTGAGACGTGCATAAATGTAACCTCTGGAATGACCTCCCAACTCACTTTGAAGTCTCTTAGCCATATAAGCCATATATTGAGTTTTGAAAGTCCTTTATATATTCCAGATGCCAATTGTTGAAAATATTTTCTCTGAGTCTGTGACTTATCTTTTCATTCTCTTAACATTGTCTTTTAAAGAGTTTATTAATTTTAAGAATTATTAATTTTAATGGTTCAGTTCATTTAATTTTTCATGGATCGTGCTTTTGGTGTTATATCTCTAGGAAATTTTTGCCCAATCCAAAGTTACAGATTTCTTCCATTGCTGTGAGCCTTCTTCCCTTCATGCACCACGTTGGGCACCAGTTGCTGCAATCAGCTCAGTGACAGGTTGGCTTGAAGGGAGGGCAATACAGAACTAAAGAAATAAAGGACAGAGAGAAAGACACGAGAGGCGATAAAGATGGGACTGGGACACTCACAGCTTCTGGAACTGAGAGCCTCGACCCTAGTTTCTGCATCATCTTTATTAGTAACTCCAAAGCAGCTGTTCTTCATCAGTATGGCAAAGTTCATCAGTATGGGGACAAGTGCAACAAATAGGGAACAGGTAAGGCAGCTTCCCACAACAGTCATGTTTTCTTCTAGAACTGTTATACTTTAAAAATTTACATATAGGTCTACAATCCATTTGATTTCATTTTGTTTTGGTACAAGTTATGAGTCAGGGTTCATTTATTTTACAGATTGATCTCTACTTAACCCAGCACCATTAATTGATTTTGATTTCCTTTCTCTATTGGATTGCTTTTGCACCTTTGTGCAAAATAAATTTTTTGTTTAAATATGAAACCCACAATATATTTATATATTTATTTATTTTTGAAAATTGTCTCTTCCTTTGATCTATTCTTTTTCCAGTAGCAAGTCTGAAAACCAGATAGTATGAAAAAAACTGTCTTACTTTTTCAAAATTGTTTCATATATGCATTTTAGAATCAGTTTGTCAATTTCTATAGGACAGCCTATGATTTTGTTAGGAATTGCATTGAATTTGTAAAAAGGTTTAAGGAGAATTGATATCTCAACAATACAGTCTTCCAATCCATGAACATGATATGTCTCTTCATTTATTTAGATCTTGGATTACTTTCATTAATGTTTTAAAATTTTCAGAATGCAGATCTTGGAACTATTTGGTCCACTTTATGCCTAAGTATTTCATGGTTTTTTGGGAGTTATTATAAACAATCCATTAAAATTTCAATTTCCAATTTTTTCATTGTTAGTATATCGAAGTATGATTGATTCTTGTTGGGTTTGGGGTAAGTCACCAAGAACTTACCAATAGTGAATACCAGGAGCCATGCTCTCTAATTCAAAGTTACCTCACTCACAGAACTCTCCACACAGAGCACTTGCGTTAAAGTGCTCTGTCTTGCTGACTGGTCATTTATTCCCTTTATGCTCTTTTTACCAAAGAGATTGAGAGAGGTTAATACTGACTGGGAAGGGAATCACTGGTATCAACCCTGAATCCTGAGTTTGCTACCTTGTAAGAGGAAGGTGTCCATTATGATGATAATATCATCGCTAGGTGGGAAAGGAACCTTGTAGCCTGGATAAAAGAAGCCCATGGGGAAAAATCTGTTTAATTCAGGAAAGAGGACTAAAACCAAAATACATTGTAAAGTTTCTAGTTCATGCTGCAAAAACAGAAGCTTCTCAAAGTATGATGGCCATAGGCCAGTCACATTTCTGTGCCTGGCTTATCTGGTACTTCATATCATTGTCCAAATGCAGACCTTAGGTTCATCTGGAGTTCTTGCCCATGAAACACATTGCTTTTTTTAACGCTGATGAGGACAACAGAATGCCTTACCAGTAGGGATGGATTTTCCCATTCTTATAGGGGCATGACTAATTTATCTGAAATCTGGGATTTAGATATATCATACCTGTGCCTCACTGTATTATCTTACTTATCCTCAATAGTTGAAGAGTCCCAGCATTTACATTCACCTATAAGGTGAAGCTACGAGCTTTTCTGCTTCCTTGCAGCTCTTGCAAAGCAAGAATAATTCCTAAGATGGTACCAAAGATGAAAGTTCTCCTTTCAGTGAATCTTTTATATTGGATGTGGATGGTGCTGAATTGATGATTAGATGAAAAAAGGGCTGTTCCCATTGTATTCTATTATTTTCAAAACAAGAATTAAGACCTTGAACTTAATTGGTGCTGCAACTTAACTTGCCCTTTATCCAACACAGGGCATATACCATGTACTGCTAATTTTCTCTGAGAACTCTCTAACTTTAAAGGTTTTCTTAATAATTTTTTGGCTTATGGACTTTGTGCTTGAAAGGAATAAGAAGTGAGAGCCTCCTTACAAATCTAGGAAGATATGAAAAAGTCTACAACCTATAACTTTTAAATTTTATATAAATGTATATATTGCCCATTTAAATAATAAAGAGCACATAAAACTCAAATCAATGATGATGAAGATAGAGCTAAAATGGCTAACAAGTCAAATGTGATGGTGTTAATATAAATCTATACCTGTCTTAAGGGTCATAGAACTAAACATATAAATATATTAAATGAGTGTATGCAAAAATTGCTAAAGTCCGAACAACGTTTGTAGTGTAGTTAAATGCATTGGATAATATGAATTTCTTGGTTTTGATAATGTACTATAGTTATGTAAGTTGTTACCTTGGGAGAAGTGAGGGTGAGGAGTGCACAAAAGCATTTTTGCAACATCTTGTAAGTCTATAATTATTTCAAAATTAAAAAATTTAAAAAGTAAGAAAAAATTTCCAAGAAACCAATGAAGTTTTCCATGCCTTTTTAGTAATAAAATTAAGTCAGTTTAATATGGCATAACTATATATTGTCAAATGAATCTAAATATATGTTTTTCAATATTGCTAGTGATAATAGCATCAAGCAGTGAGGAATCAGCCATTCCCACATGGGCCAATTTTTAAATGTGTATATAGGTACAGTGTTTCTGTAGTGCAAGTTTTCTATACACAGGAGAAGATTTAAAATGTATGTTCTTACAATTTGAAAAATCCATTTGTAAGACTTTATATTATGAGACTAAAAAATGTTTTAAAATGGGGAGCAGATATAGCTCAAGTTGTTGAGCACCTGCTTCCCATGTATGAAGTTCTTTGTTCAATCCCTGGTACCTACTAAAAATAAAATGTGTTTTAAAATATATAGGCTAGGTTCCATTTTTTCTTTTAATTTTTCTTTGAATAACATACCTATGACCTATATTACTCTCTCTAAACCACATTCACACTCATAATTCAGTGCTATTAATTACACTTACAATGTTCTGTATGTCTGTCAGGTCCAGCTTATTTATCATATTGTTCAAATTCTCTGTTTCCTTGTTGATCTTCTGATTGTATTATCTCTTGGTGTGAGTGGCGTGTTGAAGTCTCCAATGATTATTGTAGAGACGTCTGTTTCTCCTTTCAGTTTTACCAGGGTTTGCCTAATGTATCTTGGGGCACCCTGGTTAAAGGAACAGATATTTATGACTGTTACTCCTTCCTGGTGGAGTGTTCCTTTTATTGCTATAGAATGGCTTTCTGTATCTCTTATCACTTTTTTGCATTTAAAGCCTGTTTTGTCTGACACCAGTATAGCTACTACTCCTCTCTTTTGGTTACTGTTTGTGTGAAATATCTTTTTCCAACATGTCACGCACAGTCTGTTTGCATCCTCAGGTCTATGGTGAGTCTCCTGTAGACAGCATATGAATGGCTCATGTTTTCTTATCCATTTCATCAGCCTGTGCCTTTTGATTGGGAAGTTTAATCCATTAACATTCAGTGTTATTATTGTAAAGGCATTACTTACTTCATCCATTTTATCCTTTGGCTTTCATATGTCATATCTTATTTTTGTCTATCTTTTAAACTTTTTGGTTACCCTTTCTGATAATCTTCACTTCTACTCTCTCCTCCAATCCTCTCTGTCTTCTCTTTATTGGTTGCAGAACTCCCTTTAGTGTTTCCTGCAGGGCTGGATTCTTGTTTATGAACTTTCTTAGTTTCTGTTAATCTGTGAATATTTTAAGCTCACCATCATATATGAAAAACTGTTTTGCTGGATAAAGAATTCTTGGCTGGCAGTTTTTCTCTTTTAGTACCTTCATTATATCATATCACTGCCTTCTTTCCTCCATGGTCTCTGAAGAGAAATTCACACTAAGTCTTATTGGACAGCCTTTGTATGTGATGTTTTGCTTTTCCCTTGCTGCTTTCAGAGTTTTTTTCTTTATCTTTGGCATTTGGTATTCTGCATATTATGTTCTTGGGGTAGGTCTATTTGGGTCTATGCTAATTGGAGTATGCTATGCCTCCTGGGCATGTATATTCATGTCTTACATGAGACTTAGGAAATTTTCAGCTATTATTTCCTCAAATAATCTTTCTGCCCTTTTTCCATTCATGTCTCCTTCTGGAACTCCCCTAACACATATGTTGACTTCACGTTACCATTCAATTCTCTGAGCCCCTGATCAATTTTTTTGCATTGTTTTCTCTCTTTGTCCTTTTCTCTCTTGATTTTCAATTGTTCATTCCTCTACATTGCTGACTCTTCTTCCATGATTTCAAGCCTGCTGTTTTGTGTGCCTCTGCTGTATTATTAATCTCACTTATTGTGTCTCGTTCCCATAAGCTTTGTTGTTTTTCTGTCTAAGATTTCAAATTTTTCTTTGTGCTCACTCAGTTTCTTCTTGTTTTAATATAATAATCTTTAGGGAAACGGACTTTGGCCCAGTGGTTAGGGCGTCCGTCTACCACATGGGAGGTCTGTGGTTCAAGCCCCGGGCCTCCTTGACCCGTGTGGAGCTGGCCCATGCGCAGTGCTGATGCGCGCAAGGAGTGCCGTGCTACACAGGGCTGTCCCCCGCGTAGGGGAGCCCCACGCGCAAGGAGTGCACCCACAAGGAGAGCCGCCCAGCGCGAAGGAGGGAGCAGCCTGCCGAGGAATGGCGCCGCCCACACTTCCTGTGCCGCTGACGACAACAGAAGCGGACAAAGAAACAAGACGCAGCAAAAAGACACAGAAAACAGACAACCGGGGGAGGGGAGGGGAATTAAATAAAATAAAAATAAATCTTTAAAAAAATATATATATATATAATAAACTTTATTTGTAAAGAGCCTTTCCCTCTGGGCTCTCTCTCTCAGGCTCAGCTGCTCTGCTTCTTCCTTCTTTCACCTGGAGGCTGGTGTAGAGCTTGTCTCTCAGGGTTTCCTGTATCAGTTTCATCTCTCTTACCAAGGTCAGCAGTAATGTATTAGGTAAAATGGTTCCTCTCTCCCTGGGGCTGTAGCTGTTTGAGCCTTCTCCTTTCTGTCACATGGCAGGACATGTGTGTGTCTTCTTGTGTGTCTGTCTGTGTCAGTGCCCGTTTATATCAGACCCATCAAGGAGGCAGAGACTCAACCTGAGTCACACCTTACTGATGTGGCCAAATCAAAAAGCCCTCAAATGAATCTTAACAGGTAATCTAATCAAAGGCCTCTTAACTGAATTTAATATAATAAAGAGGCATCACACCCTGAGGAATAGATTAGTTTACAAACATAATCTTTCCTTTTTGGGATTCATAAATAATCTTAAACTGCCACAGTAACTCTTAGTTACTATTAGGCTGAGTTTTAAATTTACAGGAGTAAGGTTCATAGTTACATGCATTAATATTGAGAGCTTGACATATTGGTCAGTTTTCTTTTATTAGGCACTGCCTATGTGCTTGAGAGATTCTTGCCCCTCTATTTGAGAATAGAGCAGGACCCCCCAGGATTGGAGTTTAATATTTTGTTGTTTGTTGTGTGTGTTTCCACCCACTGAGAAAATACCCTAGGACAAGATGAACACATTCATGTACCATAGAAGCATACTCCAGGTGCATCTTTTCCCACACATCCCCCGCCCAGACACCCTGCAATTGTGACCCTCCCCTGCCATATTTGCCAAAAGAACATTCCCACAATTGTATTTTAAACCCCAGTCTTCCACCTCTCCAGAGTTCACCTGTTCCTTCTTCCAGCCCTCCGGTTTCATGGATAGTCCAAACAACCCTCCCCACCCTGCTCACCCTCATACGCTGGCCCCATCAACCCTACTCTTCTGTGCACCACCATTACCCCCATTCACTGCCAAACCACCCCCTTCCACCTTATTGTGGAATCTGTCCAGGTTGAGCATCAGCTCATCACTCTCTACTCCCTTTCTGTCTCCTGGTAACCTATCTTCCAGACTCTTATTTCTGTGAGTCTTTTCAAAATCCTTAGGTCATATCAGTGAGGCCATGCAATATTTGTGCTTTAATGACTGACTTACTTCACTCAACATAAGAACTTTGAGATTAATTCATGGAATTGAGTGTGCCAAAATATCATTCCTTCTAAAAGCTGAGTAACATTCCGTTGTATGTATATTCCACATTTTGCTTACCCATTCTTCTATTTATTTAGGTCTTTGATTTCCTTTAACAATGTTGTGTAGATTTCTATGTACAAGTCCTTTGCATCCTAAGTTAAGTTTATTCCTAGATATTTGAATCTTTTAATTGCTATTGTAAATGGAAATTTTTCTTGATTTCCTTCTCAGATTGCTCATTTTTTTTGCATGTGGATCTTATGTCCTTCCATTTTACTGAATTTGTTTATCAAAAGCTGTAGAAGCTTTGTTGTAGTTTTTCAGGGCTTTCTACATATAGGATCATGTCATGTGCATGTTATCTACAAATAGTGAAAGTTTTACTTCCTCCTTTACGATTTGGATTCCTTTTATTCTTTTTCTTGCCTAAGTGTTTGAATGATGCTTCTAAGACAATGTTAAATAAGAGCAGTGACAATGGGCATCCTTGTCTTGTTCCAGATCTGAGGGGGAAAGCCTTTAGCATTTCACCATTGAGTATGATATCAGCTTTGGGTTTTTCATCTATACCTTTTATCATGTTGAGGAAGTTTCCTTCTATTCCTGTCTTTCAAAGTGTTTTTATCAAGAAAGAATGCTGTATCTTGTCAAATAATTTTTTCTGCACCAGTGGAGATGATCATATGATTTTTTTCTTTTGATCTGTTAATGTGGTATATTACACAGATTGATTTTCTTATGTTGAACCATCGCTGCATACCTTGATCATGGCGTATAATTCATTTGATGTGTTGTTGCACACAAGTAGGAGTATTTCATTGAGGATTTTAGCATCTAAGTTGATTAGAGAGATTGGTCTGTAGTTTTCTTTTCTTGTGGCATCTTTATGTGACTTTGGTATTAGGGATGTTGGCATCATGGAATGAGTCAGGTAATGTTCCTCCATGTGGCAGTTTGAGATTATTTATGAATCCTTAAAAAGAAAGATTATGTTTGTAAACTGGCCTGCTGCTCTTGGTGTGATAGTCTTTGTACTTAATTCAAAGGTTTTAAGTTTATGTAATAAAATCAATTTAGGGCCTTTGATTTGACTCAAGGTTGAGAGTTCCCTTCCCCTTGGTGGGCTGATATAAATAGACACTACTCAAGAAGACACACAGATAAAGGGAGAGCTCCATAGGCATGACAGAGGAGAGAACTTTGATCCTGCAGCCCTGGGAAGAGGATGAGCCAATCACTTGATAGGTTGCACTTGAGCAGCTGAGAAAGCCCAGAAAGAAACAAGCCCTATGCCAGCCTGTAGTTAAAAGAGAGAAAGGTTGAACCCTCACAAGATAGCAACCATCTTGCTTCAACAAGTCTTTGACTTGCTTCAACTGACTTTGGTGAGAAAGTAGTCTTGACTTGGACTCTTTTGGGCCTTGTAGCTGTAGACTTTTACCCCAAATAAATACCCTTTATAAAAGCCAACAGATTTCTAATACCTTGCATCATCATCCCTTTGGCTGATTAATACACTTCACTTCTATTTTTTGGAAGAGTTTATGCAGGATTGGTGTTAGTTCTTTCTGGGATGATTGGTAGAATTCACCTATGAAGGCATCTTGTCCTGGGCTCTTCTTGGTTGGGAGGTTTTTAATGACTAATTTGATCTCACTAGTTTTGATTGTTGAGTTCATCACTTTCTTTTTTGTTAATGTAGGTTGCTTGTGCATTTCTGGAAATTTGTCCATTTCATCTAAGTTATCCATCTTGTTGGCATACAGTTTTTCAAAGTATACTCCCATGATATTCTTTATTTCTGTGGGATTAGTGGTGATATCTCCTCTCTTGTTTTTTTATTTTATTAATATGTATCTTTCTTTTTTCTTTGTTAGTCCAGCTAAGGGTTAGTCAATTTTATTAATCTCAATTGGATGGCTATTCATTAATTCTAGTGGTTTTTTTAATTCTCAATTTCATTTAGTTCTGTTCTAATCTTTTTTTTTTTAAAGATTTCTTTCCTTCTTTCTCTCTCCTTGCCCCCCCTCCCAACCCCAGTTGTCTGTTCTCTGTGTCTGTTTGCTGCATAGTCTTCTTTGTCTGCTTCTGTTGTTGTCAACAGCATGGGAATCTGTGCCTCTTTTTGTTGCATCATCTTGTTGTGTCAGCTCTCCGTGAGTTCAGCACCATTCCTGGGCAGGCTGCACTTTCTTTCGCACTGGGTGGCTCTCCTTACGGGGTGCACTCCATGCATGTGGGGCTCCCCTACATGGGGGACACCCCTGTGTGTCAGGGCACTCCTTGTGTGCATCAACACTGTGCATGGGCCAGCTCCACACAGGTCAAGGAGGCCCGGGGTTTGAATCTCGGACCTCCCATGTGGTAGACAGATGCCCTAACCACTGGGCCAAGTCCGCCACCTGCTCTAATCTTTATTTCCTTCTTTATGCTTACTTTGGAACTAGTTTGTTGTTCTTTTTCTAGTTCCTCTATGTGTACACTTATGTCTTTGATTTTAGCACTTTCTTCCTTTTTAAAATAGGTACTTATGGCTATTGATTTCCTTCTCAGCACTGCTACAGATGCATCCCTTAAGTTTTGATATATGTTCTCATTTTCATTCATTTCAAGGTAGTTACTGATTTCTTTTGCAAATTCCTCCTTGACTCATGGGTTATTTTAGAGTGTGTTTTCAGCTTAAATATATTTGTGTCTATTCTGGTTCTCTGCTGCTTATTAATTTCCAGCTTCATTCCATTGCGGTCAGAGAATTACTTAGTAAAATTTTAGTCTTTCCAAGTTCAGTGAGACTTGTTTTGTGACCTAGCATGTGGTTTATCCTGGAGGGTGATCCATGTGCAATCGAGAAGAATGTATATCCCACTGTATTTGGGTGTAATGTTCTGTATATATCTGTTTGGTCTAGTTCCTGTAACATATTATTCAAGTTCTCTGTTTTTTATTAGCCATCTGCTGAGATGTTCTGTCTAATGATGATAATGGTGCATTAACGTACCACACGGTGTTTAGAGGCATCTGTTTCCCCTCTTAGTTTTTCCATTGTTTGACTCATGTATTTTGGGGAACCCTGGTTACGTGCATAAATATTCATGATTGTTCTTTCTTCTTGATAGATTTCCCCTTTTATTAATATAAAGTACCCTTCTTTGTCTCTTACAGTACTTCTGCATTTAAGGTTTATTTTGTGTGATATTAGTATAGCTACTCTTGTCCTTTTTTGGTTATTGTTCACATGTAAAATCATTTGCCAACCTTCTACTTGCAATCTCCTGGACTCACAGGGTCTAAGGTGAGTTTCTTTTAGTCAGCATATAGATAGGTATTTCTTCAGCATATAGTATTTCTTTATCCATTCTGTCAATCTTTTTTTTTTTAATAAAGCAAAGATTTATTTTGCTATAAAACAACATTTCTGGGATGGTGCACCATCTAAGAATCCTCAGGATTGGGTAATGAATGATGGACTAGAGTAGACCTACTGGTACTCTACTAGAGACTTATTGTGATTCCAACAATGGAAGAACTTTTATCATTGATGTGGAGGCAGTGGCCATGGGCAATCTGAGCAGAGGGAGAGAGTAATAGGTGTAATATGAGGGCAATCCTGGGACATGGGAACTGCCCTGGATGATGCTGCAATGACAGACACAGGCCATTATATATCTTGTCATAACATATACTATTGTGTGGGAGAGGAATTAAAACTATTATCTATGAGTAGTGCTCCAAAATGTGTCCACTGAGTGCAGTGAGAGTGCCACAATGATGGAGGAGGTTGCTGGTGTGAGGAATGGGGTGGGAAGGGTGGGAGGCACACAGGAACCTCTTGTATTCTTTATTTTTCTTTTGGTTTTTTTGTCTTTATTTTTTAATATTACATTAAAAATATGAGGTCCCCATATACCCTCCAACCTCCCATAACAACAACCTCCTCAATCATCATGAGACACCCACCGCACTTGGTGAACACATCTCTGAGCACCACTGCACCTCATGGTCAATGGTCCACATCATAGCCCACACTCTCCCACAGTCCACTCAGTGGGCCATGGGAGAACACACAATGTCCGGGAACTGTCCCCGCAGCAACACCCAGGACAACTCCAACCCCTGAAAATGCCCCCACACTCACATCTCCTCCTCCCACTCTCCACCCCCAGAAGCCACCATGGCCACTTTCTCCACACCAATGCCACATTCTCTTCAATTACTAATCACAATAGTTCATGAATAGAATATCAGCAAGATCACTGCAATCCATACTCCATTCCTCCATCCTGTGGGTCTCAGAATGAATGTGTCCACTCCACATCTATATCAAGAGGGGGCTTAGATTCCACATGGATGCTGGATGCAATTCTCCTGCTTTCAGTTGTAGGCCCTCTTGCAATCTGTATCTTCTGACTAGAGAGTTTAATCCATTAATGTTCAATGTTATTACTGTCAAGGCAGTACTTACATCAGCCATTTTTTCTTCAGGTTTATATATGTCATATTTTGTTTTTATTTCTCTTTTTATCCTTTTAGTTATTCTTACTAATAATCTTCCTTTTTACACTCTCCTCCACCTCTCTCTATCCTGTTTTTCCATTTCAACCTGCAGAACTCTCTCTAGTATTTCTTAAAGGGGAGGACTCATGTTAACAAACTCTCTCAATTTCTATTAATCTATAAATATTTTGAAATCTCCCTCACTTTTGAATGCCAGCTTTGCTGGATACAGAATTCTTGGTTGGCAGTTTTTCCTCTTAGCACCTTAACTATATCATACCACTACTTTCTCATCTCTGTGGTTTCAGATGAGAAATCAACACTTAATCTTACCGAGCTTCCCTTATATGTGATGGATCTCTTTTCTCTTGCTGCTTTCAGAATTCTCCCTTTGTCTTGAATGTTTGACAATTTGATAAGTATGTATCTTGGGGCAGACCTGTTAGAACATGTACTCTTTGGAGTGGGCTGCACTTCCTGGACATGTACATTGATGTCCTTCCTAAAAGGAAATTTTCAGCCATTATTTCATCTAACACTCCTCCTGTCCCCTTTCTCTTCCTTCTCTCTCTGGGATGCCTATAATGCATATGTTTATGCATTTCATATTGTCATTCGATTCCTAAAATCTTACTATTTAAAAAAATCTATCTGTGTAATTTCAGGTGTTCTAGTAATTTGGTGCAAAAGTAATTGCGGTTTTGCATTGTTGGAATTTCCCATTTGATATTGGCATGCATTCCTAAATAAATGCGGTTATGTTATACCTCATTTTAATGTGCATTTCTTGCTTTATTTTTTGCTAATGACTTATTACTTGTTATTTGTTTTGTATTTATTTTAGACTATGAATGTGATGTTAGACAAAAAACAAATCTAAGCAATTTTCTTATTTGAGTCAAAATGGGTTGTAAAACAATTATAACTCACAACATCAACAAGGCATTTGGCCCAGGAACTGCTAACAAATGCACAGTGCAGTGGTGGTTCAAGAAGTTTTGCAAAGGAGACAAGAGCCTTGAAAATGAGGAGTGTAGTGGCCAGCCATCGGAAGTTGACAACAACCAATGGAGAGCAATCATTGAAGCCAATCCTCTTACAAGTACAGAAGAAGTTGCTGAAGAACTCAGTGTTGATGATTCTATGGTCATTTGGCATTTGAAGAAATTGGAAAGGTGAAAAAGCTCAATAAGTGGGTTCCTCATGAGCTGACTGAAAATTTTAAAAATCGCCATTTTGAAGTGTTCTCTTCTCTGTTGTCTTCTCATTCTATACAACAACAGCAAACCATTTCTTGATTGGATTGTGACATGTGACAAAAAGTGGATTTTGTACAACTGGCGATAACCAGCTCAGTGGTTGGACTGAGAAGAAGCTCCAAAGCACTTCCCAAAGCCAGACTTCCACCACAAAAAGTCATGGTCACTGGTGGTCTGCTAATGGTCTGATCTACTACAGCTTTCTGAATCCCAGCAAAACCATTACATCTGAGAAGTGTTGCTCAGCAAATTGATGGATTACACCAAAACTGCAATGCCTGTAGCTGGCACTGGCCAACAGAAAGGGCCCAATTCTTCTCTATGACAATGCCTGACCACATGTTGCACAAGCAACACTTCAAAAGTTGAATGAATTGGGCTACAAAGTTTTGCCTAATCTGACATATTCACCCGACCTCTTGCCAACCTACTATACCACTTTTCAAGCATCTTGACAACTTTTTGCAGGGAAAATGCTTCCATAACCAGTAGGATGCAGAAAATGCTTTCTAAGAGTTCTTCAAATCACAAAGCATGGATTTTTATGCTATAGGAATAAACAAACTCATTTCTCATTGGCAAAGATATGTTGATTATAATGGTTCCGATTTTAATTAATGAAGATGTGTTTGAGCCTAGTTATAATGATTTAAAATTCATGGCCTGAACCTGCAATTCCTCTTGCACCAGACTTCTTCAGCATCACCAATTCTTTCTTCTGCCTCTTCAAATCTGCTGGTTTGTGCTTCCTGGGTACTTTTATTTTCTTGCATAGTGCCTTTTATCACTATCAGATCTGTTCTCTTTATGTATGGTTACAATTTCTTCAGTATGTATCCCCAGTGTCTTTTTTTTTTTTAAGATTTATTTTTTTATTTATTTCTCTCCCCCACCTCCAGTTGTCTGTTCTCTGTGTCCATTCGCTGTGTGTTCTTCCACATCCACTTCTATTCTTGTCAGCGATCCGGGAATCTGTGTTTCTTTTTGTCATCTTGCTGCATCAGCTCTGTGTCTGTGTGGTGCCACTCCTGGGCAGGCTGGACTTTCTTTCACACTGGGCGGCTCTCCTTACGGGGCGTACTCCTTGCACGTGAGGCTCCCCTATGCGGGGGACACCCCTGCGTGTCATGGCACACCTTGCACACATCAGCACTGTGTGTGGGCCAGCTCCACATGGGTCAAGGAGGTCCTGGGTTTGAACTGTGGACCTCCCATATGGTAGGCAGATGCTCTATCCATTGAGCCAAGTCCACTTCCCCCCAGTGTCTTCTTAATATCCTTTATCTCTTCCTTCACTTCATTAAGTTAATTCATATTTGTTTGGACATCATTGATTAGTTGTTCTGTGTTCTGCATCTTCTGCTTTTTAGTTCATTCATTAGTCTGGGCCATGTCTTCTTTTTTAGTCTGGCTTGCAATTTTTTTGCTGGTGTCTAGATATCTGTTTATCCTGATGGTCTTATTCAGTTGGTTAGTTTCTCTTTCTACTCTAGGGTTATTTTATCTGGTTTTGTGCTGTGGGGCCTCTTTGACAATTGAGTCTACTTATTCCATATCCTTGTAGTTGTATTTCCCCAAAGAAATATTAAGTCCATAAAAAAGGAAAGAAAGAAGAAGAGAAAAAGAATCTTAAAAAGGATAGAAAAGGAACCATAAAAGAGCCAGGGAAAAAGTAATGAGTGACAAATCATAAAAAATAAAAAGGAATAAGAATAAAAGAGATGGAAGAAAAAAAAAGAAATGGGAAAAATAAAGACCAGGAAGATGAGAAGAGAAGAAAAAAAATGAAGACCAATTAAGAGAAAGTAGGATGAAAGAAAAGCAAAGGAAGAGGGGAAAAGGAAAGAAAGAAAAGCAATAAAGAAAATAAGGAGGAAAAAAAAACAAAACAAAGGGAAAAAACAAAAACAAGAAACACGTCTTCCTTTCAGGCCACTAGAAATCATTTCGGTCTGCCAGTGCTCACCAATCAATTGCACTGTAGCCTGTCCTCTGCAAGTCCCCATATGTAGAGAAACAATTAGGAAAGAAGGAAAACGAAATAAAAAAACCCTGCAGTCTGAGTTCCCTGTCTTGACACAAACTTCCTCTCCCCCAGGGTGCCTGACAATCTACTGGATTGCTCTCTGGCTCCCTTCTCTTCTGGGCTGTTTGGGCAACTGACAGCCCAATATCTTCCTCTCCTCACTCTCCTTTTCCTCAGGTTGATTCGCGCATCTGAAGCTCACCTGATTCCTCTTCCAGCTACCCCCTCATCCAGACAGTTGGGTGCCTTTCATCTCACCCCCGCACTCACCCAGTTCCTCTTTCTCCCAGGGCGTATAGGTGTTAGGGCCTGCCTGGTCAGCTACCCCTCCCCTCTCCCTGGAGCCCATTCAGAGTTGGCTGGCATCTTTCCTTTTTCTGGAACCAGCTGAGATCCAGTCTGCCTGCCCTATCTCCCCTCCCCCAACTCCTCTCTCCCCCTGAGCTGGCTGGATGCCAGTCCCCACACCTGTTTGCCCTGCAGCTCCCCCACCTCGATAACCTGCTGGGCACTGGTATGTACTCTTGGTCACCTGGTGGCTTTCCTCACTCTCAGGGCCCCCTGAGCACTGAGCTTCCAGCCAAATCCCTCCCTCAGCCTCCCTCTCCCTCTGAGATGGCTGGGTGCTGGCTTCCTGCTCTGTCTTCCATGTCTTCCCTCTCTCCTGGCCAGCTAGGTCTTCCCTTGCTGGCTGCCCTCTCCATTGCCCCTGTGGTCCTTTGGCCCACCTTCTGCCAGGTAATCCTGCCTGTTTTCCTGCAGTTTCTGGAGGAATGCAGCTGCTGTTCCCTACTCTGCCATCTTGGATCTCCCCACTCGGTGTCTTCTTCTTTCTTTCTTTTTTTTTTTTAAGATTTATTTCTTTCTTTCTCTGCCCTTCCCCTCCCACCCCACTTGTCTGCTCTCTGTGTCTATTTGCTGCATGTTCTTCCTTGTCTGCTTCTGTTGTTGTCAGCGGCATGGGAATCTGTGTTTCTTTTGTGTCATCTTGCTGCATCAGCTCTCCGTGTGTGTGCGGTGCCATTCCTGGGCAGGCTGCACTTTCTTTTGCACTGGGTGGCTCTCGTTATGGGGTGCACTCCTTGCCCGTGGGGCTCCCCTGTGCGGGGGACACCCCTGTGTGGCATGGCACTCCTTGCACATATCAGCACTGCAC
Source organism: Dasypus novemcinctus (assembly GCF_030445035.2). Taxonomy (NCBI): domain Eukaryota; kingdom Metazoa; phylum Chordata; class Mammalia; order Cingulata; family Dasypodidae; genus Dasypus; species Dasypus novemcinctus. Next base: position 103,520,789 of record NC_080687.1, on the reverse strand, counting down.
GTGGGCCAGCTCCACACGGGTCAAGGAGGCCCAGGGTTTGAACCGCAGACCTCCCATGTGGTAGATGGACACCCTAACCACTGGGCCAAGTCCACTTCCCTCAGTGTCTTAATGTTTTTTATTTCTGTAGCCATGCTGTCCTTCCACTCAGTGATTTGATTTCAGGGGTTGTGTGAATCTCATTTATTAGCTGTTTTATATCCTGCGTCTCATCTGGAGCTTTGATTTGTCCTTTTCCTGAGTCATAACTTCCTTTTACTTTGTATGGCTAGTAATTTTTTCTAGATGTCTAGGCATCCGATTCTTTTTAAAATATATATATATATTTATTAAATTGTCTTTTTTAAAAGATACATAAATCACAAAAAATGTTACATTAAAAATATAAGAGGGTCCCACATACCTCCCTACTCCTCACACATCAACAGCCTTCCTCATCATTGTGGCACATTCATTGCTACATTTTGGAGCACTGCTGAACTGCGTGGATTATAGTTTACATTGTAGTTTACACTCTCCCCAGTCCATCCAGTGGATTATGGCAGGATACATAATGTCCAGCATCTGTCCCTGCAATATCATTTAGGACAACTCCAAGTCCCGAAAATAGGCATCTGATTCTGATGCTGCATTTATTCTGAAGTTAAGTTTCTCTCTTTTACCTAGGAATTTACTACAAAGTAGCTGTGAGCTGCCACTGTTCTTTAACTCTTGGTTCAGCTTGTTCTAGATATTTAGGATTGCCTCTGTTTAACTGCTCAAACTAGGGCTTGAGGACCCAGTAATGGGGTGCAGGCCAGTTTCCAAGGGCCGTGGAGACAGTGGCAGTACAGGTACCTGCCAGCCTCTTTTATTTATTATTTTTCTTTTTTTCATGCATTTTTGTGGTCTGGTCAGCAGGTGGCACTCTTTGCCAAATCACTCGACTCCAGGTGTTAGTGGGGAGTGCATTCAGAGTAATTCCTCAGATGGGTGGTCAGTGCAGAAGCATTGTCCTCAGAGCTGGCCAAGTCTCACAAACAAACTTTCTCAGAGGCTATTCTTCACCCCTGGTTCCCTCTGCCTCCTCAGCAACCAATCCAAGGCAGTAAGAAGGATATTTGAGAAGGCAAAGTATCTTTAGCTCCCTGCCAGCTCTCGGAGCAAACAGTGTCTCAACACCACCCAGCCTGGAAGAATGGGACCTCGCCAATGCAGCAGACCAAGATCGCTGGCCAAAATCTGAATTTGCTGTCGATTGTGTCCCTGCCTCTCTCCTTTCTTGAGAAGAAGACCCCTGCAACCCCCTCAGTCCATAGCCAGTGCAGTCCACTGCTGCAGTCTGCAGACTACAATTTGCTTCATAGGTGGGAGGTTGTGCACCTCCTACAGCTTTTGCAGCTCTAATCATGGGATTTTTCAGCCAGCTGAGACTCTTTCCTTTGCCCTTCTCTCTTCTGGGTGGTGTCTTGCCATCCCATGGTGTACTGACCCCCATGGCAGCTCTCCATACAGTCACCGTCTGTCCTCTGTTTTTTTCTCCCAGGTGAAGTGATCCCTCCATCTCTTTAACTTCCACCTTCCAGAAGAACATTCTTATGCAATTAACCACAATCTTCATCTGCCACCGAAATCACTGTTATATAGTCCCTAGATTATCCTCTAGCTTCCTTTCAATTGGCATTTATTTCCATAGACTACCCCTTTCAGACACAATCTCATTTATAAATCAGCAATGTTTGTTATACTCCCTATAATGTGTTACCATCAACTCTATTCATTTCCACACTTTTATAATAAACTTACAAAAATTTCTACATACATTATGCTTCAACTTCCATTCTCAACCTACTTTCTATATCCAAGTAACCTATACTCTAGAGTTTACATCCATGAGTTTACTCATCATATTTAGTTCATGTTAGTGAGACCATACAATATTTGTTCTTGTGTCTGGCTTATCTCACTCAACATAATATCCTCAGGTTCATCCATGTTGTCATATGCTTCCCAATTTCATTTCTTCTTACAGCTGAAAAGTATTCCATCGTATGTATATACCACATTTTGTTTATCCATTCACTGGCTGATGGACACTTGGGTTGTTTCCATATTTAGCAGTTGTGAATAATTTTGCTATGAACCTTACTGTGCAAATGTCAGTTAGCATCCTTACTTTCAGTTCTTCTGAATATATTCCTAGTAACGGTGTTGCTGGGTCATACAGCAGTTCTATATTCAGCTTCTTGAGGTATCACCAGACTGCATCATTCTACATTGCCACTGACAGTGAAGGAGTATTCCCATTTCTCCATATCCTCTCCATCACTTGTAGTTTTCTGTTTTTTAAAAATGGTCAGTTTATAGATCATGAAATTATATCTCATTGTAGTCTTGATTTGCATTTCCCTAATAACTAGTGATGCTGAACATTTTTTCCTATTTTTTGGCCATTTGTATTTCTTCTTTGGAGAAATGTCTGTTCAAGTATTTTGCCCATTTATTATTTGCATTGCTTGTCTTCTTATCATTGAGTTGTATGATCTCTTTATATAACATGGATATCAAACCCTTATATGTGGTTTCCAAATATTTTCTCCCATTGAGTAGGCTGCATTTTTACTTTCCTGACAAAATCTTTTGAAGAACAAGTGTGTTTAATTTTGAGGAGGTCCCATGTATCTACATTTTCTATTGTTGTTTGTGCTTTGGATGTAAGGTTTAAGAAACTACCATCTATCACAAGATTTTGAAGATGTTTTCTTATATTTTCTTCTTCTAAGAGTTTTATGGTTATATTTTTTACCTTTGGGTCCTTGATCCATATTGGTTTAATTTTTGTATAAGATGTGGGATGGGGTCCCTCTTTCTTTTGGATATGGATATCCCATTCTTGCAGTATCATTTCTTGAATAGATTGTTCTGGCCTAGGTGGGTGGGCCTGACAGCCTTACCAAAAATCATTTGGCTGTAGATGTGAGGGTCTAATTCTTAGTTGTCAATTCAGTTCCCTTGGTCAATCTCTATCTTTATGTCAGTATTGTGCTGTTTTTACCACTGTAGTTAGTAATATGATTTAAAGTCTGAAAGTGAGAGACTTCAAACTTTGTTCTTTTTAATACATATTTGAATATTCAGGGCCCCTTACCCTTCAATCAACTTGATAATTGGCTTTACATTTCTGCAAAAAGTCTGTTGCAATTTTTATGGGAATTTCATTGAATCTGTAAATCATTTAGACATGATATTTAGTCTTCTAGTCCATGAACATGGAATGTCTTTCCATTTCTTTAGGTCTTCTTTGGTTTCCTTTAGCACTTGTTTTGTAGTTTTCTGAATACAGGCTCTTTACATACTTAAGTTCATTCCTAAATATTTGCCATGAGGAGAGTTGATATATTCCTGGGGCATGACAGTTGAGGTTTATTGCTGGCCTTGCCAGCTGAATGCAAACTGTTTCTGGTGGTCCTTATTAACAGAAATTGAGAACAAAGCGTTTGTGAGATCAGTAGATATATCCCAGGAACCAGAGGGATGTGCTGATTTGCTCAAGCAATGATACAATATTTGCAACAGCAGCTGCAATTGGAGTCACCACCTGGTTAAGTTTACAGTAATTCACTGTCATCCTCCAAGAGTCTTCTGTTTTCTGCACAGGCAAAATAGAGTTGAATAAGGATGTGGCGGGAATCACTACTCCTGTATCCTTCAAGTCCTTGATGGTTGTACTGATCTCTACAATCCCTCTAGAAATCTGGTATTGTTTTTTTTTTTTTAAGATCTATCTATTTATCTATTTATTTATTTCCCCATGTGCCCCCTACCCCCCCATTGTCTGGTTTCTGTGTCCATTCGCTGTGTGTTCTTCTTTGTCTGCTTGCATTCTTGTCAGGGCACCAGGAATCTGTGTCTCTTTTTTGTTGCATCATCTTGCTGTGTCAGCTCTCTGTGTGTACAGTGCCACTCCTGGCCAGGCTGCACTTTTTTTGCACAGGGTGGCTCTCGTTGAGAGGTGCAATCCTTGCGCGTTGGGCTCCCCTACAGGGGGACACCCCTGCATGGCATGGCACTCCTTGTGCGCATCAGCACTGCATATGGACCAGCTCCACATGGGTCAAGGAGGCCCTGGGTTTGATCCCTGGACATCCCATGTGGTAGACGGGTTCTCTATCAGTTGAGCCAAATCCGCTTCCCTGGTATTGCTTTTGATTTATGATTTTTGCTAGGTAGAAGCAGTTCTAGTGTCTTCTCCTTGGACTTTCCTACAATAATTGCCCTCACTCCACACATCAAGGAACAACATTGGGATTCTGCCCGTTGCTGAGTATTTCTATTCTAATTATGCATTCTAGCACTGGGGAAATAATTACAGGATGGGTCCGGGGACCCACAGGATCCAGTGGAACCACTGTGAGACAGACCTGAGCTAAAACTCCATTGATCACCTGACCTCCATGAGCCCCTACTCTGACTGGTGGACCACAGTGGAGTTTTGGGTCTACTGGAAGTAATGTCACTTTTGAGCCAGTGTCTAATAATCCCCTAACATCTTCTTGTTTCCTTTTCTCCAGTGAATTGATACCCTGGTAAAAGGCTGTGGCTCTCTTTGGGGAAGCCTGGGAGGAAGATTAACAGTATAAAATTTTGGCAGTGTTTAACAAGACTATTCCCCAAGGGGACCTGGCCTATCCCTCATTCAAGGGGTGCTAGATCCTTAAACTGTCTCATTTCTGGGAATTGACTCTATGTTTCTTTAATTCAAGATAGGCTTTTGTTCAGTAGGCCTAGAGCCCTTCTGCTTATATAGATCAAGTAGGAATTTAGTAGACTGCCCATCTATTTTAGTTCTAGGAACCTCATGATCTATTAGTCAAAACCATAGATCTATGCAACTCAGACTTTTGATTGCTGCTTTGAGTCAGCTTTTCATTGTGGTAGCAACACCCACCTTGTCTTTGGTGATTTAGTGCTGCCACTTGGCTTCTGCTGGTCCAGGATCTGACCATCCCCATAGTTTTTAACCATCCTAGTTCTATGGCAGCAGTTACCATGGTAATATCTATCCTACAGAGGAGCAACCACAGAGATCTTCAGGGAAGATGTAGTTAGACTAACAAATTTATTCCTAACAGTCCTGGTGAAAGGTGTGTCCTCTGGACATTCCTGGGGTAAGAGGGCAGGTCTTAGTAAATCCATCGTAACAGTCAAATCTCTCTAAGCCTTTAGATCTCCTCATCTACAATATACCAGGGCAATTCTGGCATCCTGACCTCAGGCAGTGTCAGCGATTTTTCCATCTGTGTTGTAGCCAGCCACCTGAACAACCTGTTGGAACCCTTTCTAACCCTTTGAGCAAAAACACTGAATCCAAAACCTCTGCTTAGTGGGCCCACATCAATACATTCCACCTGATCCAACTTTATATTCCTTCTACCATCATCCTGTACTCTTAATGTCCATTCTCACACATACTCCCCCAATGTCTGCCTATATAAATTGGAAAACTCATTCAGTTCTTTTGGAGTATAGTGTACTTCCTCACTTTGTACTTCACCTCTCAGGGCTTGTTTTGAAGGTCTGGAAGAAAAGAGGGGTGGTGGGTGTGTTGTAGTGAAGCATTAGAAGTGTCTTGCAAGCCAGTTGCCTTAGGGCATTCCATTACAGTTTCATCTGGTGAGATATGACTAACCTCTTCAGGTAGGGATTGATGGCAGACTCCTTGGGGCAGGCTGGAGGTTGGGTGGTTGTGTCCTTTGGCATGGTGGAGATTGAATGTTCCTCTCCTTAGGGTGGGAAGGAGGTTGCAACTCCTTGGGGAAGGCTGGAGGTTGGGTGATTGTCTCCCCAGGGTAGGGAGGAGGTCAGGTGGCTGTATCTTCAGGGCTGACAATTACAGGTATAGCTGGTAAAGTCTCAGCAGAATTTAAGGTTTCAATGTCCCCGCTACCATCATCATCAATCCATGTCTCTATCTCAGTCCTCAAGATTCTACTCCTTTCCATCAATACCCTCACTTTAATAGCAGACACCCTGTAAGGTTTAGATTTCTTTTCCATTTTAACTCTGCTACTCCCACAATGAGACTCAGTCTGGTTTTCAGAGATCTCAAGTCTGCAACTTCACAAAACAAGATTTTCTTTCAGGGCACATATAGAAATTTTCACATCATTCATGTGCCATTTAAGTTGCAAATTTGAAACTGTCAGCTCATCCTTTTCTTTTGTAGCTGTATCTAGTGACTTTAGGAATAACCACCCAAGATCATTGTGAGGCAGGTTAATATAGGGAAAGGGAAGACTTGGGCCACAGCTGAAGAGCTGGTGGACAACACGGCTGGCAGACGATATGGCTGGCAGGCCACATAGCTGTGAGACCCTGCCCAGAAACCTCCCGATGGATCCTGTAAGACCCTGGCTGTGAGAATCCCATTTGGAATGAGAATCTTATTCAGGGTCAAGGGAAAGCCCTGGGTACCCTCAAAAGGCTTCAGCATTGGTTCCCTGAGGTGAAGCAATCATTTAGAATAGCAAACAGCTGGGCCCTTCCATCAACATTATGGAGGGGGAGGAGGAAAGACTTTTAAAAAGCCTGACCTAGGGCTTCATACCCACAGTCCATGCCTCAGGCTGTGTACGTTTCTCATTTTCTTGTTTCCTAATAAACTCTTTACTTCCTTGCCTACCTTATGGTGTATCCTTAAATTCTTTTATTCAACATAAGCCAGAAACCCAGAAGCCCAGAACCCAGAGCCTTCCACTAACAATTGTACCTTTAACTTCACAAACCTCTGTTGAGGTGGTAAAAACACTCTCATCCAGAGCCTTGCCTCTTACAAGCATGGAAGTAGTCATATCAAGTGGTGATATGTACTTCTATTGCCAACTGATACCACAGACTGTCAGCGGCCTCTTGATTATTGGAAACAGTCATTAATTCCCTTGAATCTAATCAAAGTAGAGAGCCAGTTGCAAAAATCTCATTGGGATCAGAAATCCCATTTTTAAGAATCTGTTTATCATCATCCTTTTGTTAGAAGAACCACTCCCAGTACAAAGCTGTAGTAGAGATCTCCAGGGAAATAGAACTGACAGTGGATATCTATAAATAGTATGAGATTTTATAAAATTGTCTCACTGGACTGTGGAGATGCACAAGTTCAAATTCCATAGGGCAGATTGCAAAGCAGAGACTTTGATGAAGGTCCTGGATGAGTTCCCCAGGAGGTGCTGGCTGTCTAGAGCAGAAATGGGAATTCTCTCCCTGAATGCTGAAATTACTTCTCCTTTTAAGGCCTTCAAGTCTTTGGATGATATGTCATAAATTGATGGCAGTCTCCTCAGTTGATTGTAGATGTAATCAGCCATATATGCAATCAACTCACTGATGGTTAATGTCCATGAAATGCACCTTCTTTTACAATGATCTTCATACTTGCTTGACCAAACAACTGGGGACCATTACCTGGCCAAGGTGACTCATTAGCCTAACCATCACAGTGGTGTTTACTTCTTTTAATGTGTTTTTAGAATTGGTTGTCAAACATTCTGTTGAGGATTTCTGCATCTATATTCATTAGAGAAATTGGTCTGTGGTGGCGGACTTGGCCCAGTGGTTAGGGTGTCCGTCTCCCACATGGGAGGTCCGCGGTTCAAACCCCGGGCCTCCTTGACCCATGTGGAGCTGGCCCATGTGCAGTGCTGATGCACGCAAGGAGTGCTGTGCCATGCAGGGGTGTCCCCCATGGAGGGTAACCCCCCAAACAAGGAGTGCACCCTGTAAGGAGGGCCGCCCAGTGCGAAAGAAAGTGCAGCCTGCCCAGGAATGGTGCCACAGACATGGAGAGCTGACACAACAAGATGACGCAACAAAAAGATACACACAGATTCCCGTGCCGCTGAAGACAACAGAAGCAGACAAAGAAGACGCAGCAAATAGACACAGAAAACAGACAACCAGGGTGGGAGGAGAGAGAAATAAATAAATCTTTAAAAAAAGAAATTGGTCTGTAATTTTCTTTTTTTGTGGTATCTTTATCAGGCTTTGGTAATAGGGTAATATCGATTCCACAGAATGAGTTTGGTAGTGTTCATTCCTGTCAATTTTTTTTTGGAAGAGCTTGAGCAAAATTGTTGTTCAGTCTTCTTTGCATGATTGGTAGTATTTACCCATGAAGCCATCTGGTCCTGGAATTTTCATTTTTGGAGGTTTTTGGCAACTGTTTCAATCTCATCATTTGTGCTTGGTTTGTTAAGGTGTTCTGTTTCTTCCAGGATCAGTGTCTGAGCTTTGTGTGTTTCTAGGCATCTGTCCATCTTCTCTACATTGTCTAGTTTGTTTACATACTGTTGACATCATCCTCTTATGGTCTTTTTTATTTCTGTGGCATCAGTGGTAATGTCCCCCCTCTCATTTGTGATTATATTTGTGTATTCTCTGTTGTTGTTGTTGTTGTTTTTGTCACTCTAGCTAAGGGCTTGTCGATTTTATTGATCTTCTCAAAGAACCAGCTTTTGGTTTTGTTGATTCTCTCTACTGTTTTGTTTTGGTTTTTTTGTTCTCGATTTAATTTATTTCTATTCTGATCTTTACTATTTCTTTCCTTCAGCTAGGTTTGGGATGTGTTTGCTGTTCTTTTTCACTTCCTCCAGGTGTGCAGTCAGATCTTCAATTTTATTTCTTTTTTCTTTTTTAATGTAAGCATTGAGGGCTCTAAATTTCCCTCTCATCACAGCCTTTGTAGTGTCTCATAGGTTTTTTCTTTTAAAGACTTATTTTTCATTTTTCTCCCCTTCTCCCCCCTTGTCTATTTGCTATGTGTTCTTCTGTGACCACTTCTATCCTTATCAGCAGCACCAGGAATCTGTGTTTCTTTTTGTTGCATCATCTTGTTGTATCAGCTCTCCGTGTATGCGGTGCCATTCTTGGGCAGACCGCACTTTCTTTCACGCTGGGCAGCTCTCCTTACGGGGCACACTCCTTGCACGTGGGGCTCCTCTCTGCAGGGGACACCCCTGTGTGGCATGGCACTCCTGCGCCCTGCATCAGCACTGCACATGGGCCAGCACCACATGGGTCAAGGAGGCCCCGGGTTTGAACTATGGACCTCCCATGTGGTAGGCAGATGCTCTATCCATTGGGCCAAGTCCGCTTTCCCCCATAGGTTTTGATATGTTGTGTTCTCATTTTCACTCTTCTTAAGATATTTGCTGAATTCTCTTGCAATATCTTCTTTGGCCCACTGATTATTTAAAACTTTGTTGTTGAATTTCCATATATTTATGAATTTTCTCTTTTTTCTTCCATTATTGGTTTTCAGCTTCATTCCATTATGATCAGAGAAAGTATTTTGTATAATTTCAGTCTTTTTAAATTTATTGAAACTTATTCTTGCAACCCAACCTATGGTCTATCTTGGAGAAGGATCCATGAGCACTTGGAAAGTTTTGGCGTGCAATTCTCTATAGGTGTCCATTTGGCCTAGTTCATTTATCATATTTTTCATGTTTCTTTTTCTTTATTTATCCTTTGTCCATATGTTCTATCCAATACTGAGAGTGGTGTATTGAAGTCTCCATCTGTTATTGTAGAGACATTTATTTCTTCTAAGTTTTGCCAGTGTGTGCCTCATGGATCTTTGGGCACTAAGGTTAGGTGCATAAATATTTAGTATAGTTATTTCTTCTTGGTGAATTGCCCCTTTTAGTAATATATAATGACCTTCTTCATCCTTTATAACAGTTTTGCATTTGAAATCTATTTTTTTTCTGACAGTAGTATTGTTACCTAACTCTTTTTTGATTACCATTGGCTTGGAATACCTTTTTCCAACCTTTTACTTTTAACCTGCTTGTGTCCTTATATCTGAGGTTTGGGTCTCTTGTTGACAACATGTAAATAGCTCATATTTTTTAATTCATTCTATCATTCTATGTCTTTTTTTAAAAGATTGATTTTTATTTATTTCTCCCTACACCTTTGTTGTTTTTCACTTGCTATGTCTGTTTGTCTTCTTGTTTCTTTAGGAGGCACTGAGAACTGAATCCAGGACCTCTGACATGGGAGGGAGGTGCCTAATTGCTTGAGCCACCTCCACTCCCTTCTTTTTTTTTTAATATACCTTTTTTTATTTTTTAAAGGAAACTTAGATTACATAAATGTTACACAAAAAATATAGGGGATCCCCATATGCCTCACTCCCTCACTTTCCCATGTTTTCTCAAATCAACATTATTTGCCTCAATTGATGAACACATCTTGGAGCATTGCCACTAAGCAATGAATAAAGTTTACATTGCAGTTTACACTCTCTTCCACACAATGGCCTGTATCTGTCATTGTAGTGTCATTCAGGATAATTCCAGAGTCTCAAAAATGTCCCAAAACTACATCTATTTCCCCCTCTCCTTCCCCTCAGAACCTCCAGTGGCCACTGCCTCCACATCCAAGATAAAACTTCTTGCATTGTAAGGATCACAACAAGTCTACAGTAGAACAACTGTAAGTTTTTTCTTTTTTTTGTTAAAGATTTATTTATTTAATTATTTCTCTCCCCTCTCCCGCCCCCGGTTGTCTGTTCTCTGTGTCTATTTGCTGTGTCTTCTTTGTCCGCTTCTGTTGTTGTCAGTGGCACAGGAATCTGTGTTTCTTTCTGTTGCATCATCTTGTTATTTCAGCTCTCCATGTGTGTGGCACCATTCCTGGACAGGTTGCACTTTCTTTTGCAGCAGGCGACTCTCCTTTCAGGGCGCTCTCCTTGCACATGGGGCTCCCCTAGGTGGGGGACACCTCAGCGTGGCAGGGCACTCCTTGTGTGCATCAGCACTGCGCATGGGCCAGCTCCACATGGGTCAAGGAGGCCTGGAGTTTGAACCGCGGACCTCCCATGTGGTAGACGGATGCCCTAACCACTGGGCCAAGTCCACCGCCTAAGTTTACTTTAGAACATTGTTCACTCCCCAGTCTTGAGGATTCTGCGATGGTGATTCTGAGTCCACTGCTAACTGAGAGTGGGTTTAGATCCCACAGGGCAGACAGCTGGAACTTTCTTGGTGCAGTTGCAGATTCTCTCTGTTTCTTGACTTGGTGGTTGTCAGTCATCATCTCCTTGTTAGTTGTCCCAGGTGAGTCCAAAAAACTGAAGAGTAGGTTTTGCAAACTGGCATATGGACAACCTAAAGATTTAAGTCCCTTGGACATACAACTATCAACTCTAATACTAACTAAAGGTTCAAATAGAGGGGCAGCAGAGTCATGTAGGGAAAACACAACCGAGTCCAACTCTATCATGCTGGGGAGCGTAAACTCCAAAATAGGGCCCAGTGACAGGATGGCAAACTCCTGAGCTGCCTGCCCTACCTATAGTGTCTGGATGTCTTTGAAGTCTCTCAGCCATATAAACTCATTTGTCTTTCCCCTTTCCCCTTTTGGTCAATGTATTTTTCCAGTTGCATTGCTGGTTGGTTCTTGGTAGTAATCCCTCAGTGCCAAGGAAGCTCATTCCTGGGAGTCATGTCCCACAGTGGAGGAAGGTAATGCATTAACATGCTGAGTTTTGGCTTAGAGAGAGGCCACATTTGAGTGATGTGGAGTCTCTCATGAGGGAATGCTTAGGCACCCTATAATAACTTTCAATTTCAAAAGTAAAGGTTCATAAGTACAGTCATCAATATCAGGGGCCCATCAATGGTCCACCTTCCACAGTTGTCACTGCCTCTGTACTTAGGGCATTCTTGCTGTCTCATTAGAGAATGTGGCAGAGCTCTCCATGATGAGAATTTGATATTTCTTTGGTTATTGTGTGGATCTCCACCCATGGTGACAATGCCCCATGAACATTGGAACATGTTCATGTGCCTTATTTTTAGGTCCCAGGTGAACCTCCTCCCATGGATACCCCAAGTGTGACACCCCACACCAATGATTTTCCCCTGCCACAGTTGTAACCCTTCTGTGATCCAAAACTTCTTCAAAATTGAAGCCAAAAAAAAAATAACCAAATATAATTAATAAGAAAATGTTATACTAAAGATGGTTTTAAAAATAACAAAGTATGAAAATTTTTTAATAAAAAGTTTGAAATAATATAAAAAAACAAATTTAAAAAACTTTTTAACATTGTTTTCATCAATATAAGATTTGTTGTCTTGTTTGCACAGTGACTATTGCTTCCATTTATTCAGCCAAAGTCTTGGTTTTTTCATTTTGTCTTCAAAGAACTTTTAGGTTATAGAAAAGTTACATGCAGAATATACTGAATGTCCTCTTATTTTCCCCTTTCCCCTTTCCCCAACTAATAACATTTTTCTTGTGGCTGGTACATTTGTTACAATTGATGTACAAAAATTGAAACATTGCTACTAACCATGGTCAATGATTTACATTGTGGTTTACACTTTGACCGTACACTTTTATATATTTTGATGAAGTTTAACATGGTTTCTCTCCATCCTTTCTGGATCTTATAGAACAATTCCATCACCCCCAAAATGTCCCATGTTCCATCTCTTCTATTCCTCCCTCCCTCTACCCTTAGGACCCGTGGTAACCACCTAGATTAATTCTTTGAAGTTACCTGCAGCAACATTGAGGACTTAACATACTGGCCTGTCCCCCCCTTTTAGCACTACCTATGCTCTCAAGAGACTCCCACCTATATGAGATCATTTCAGAAGTTCCCAGGGAGTATAACATCTTCCCACTCGTTATGTGAGTCTCCATCGCCTGATACAACACTCTATGAGAAGGTGAACACTGCACAATCGCTAGAAGCCTGCCCTAGATACGACCTGTCCCATGTGCTGCCCACATCCAACACTTTAAACCAGTAACCCTCCCCTGCCATCTTTGACAAGAGAACATTCCCAGCATTGTAATTCCAGTCACATACCCACAAATCCCCATAGTTCATCTGTTCCCTCTCCCAACTCTCACCCCAGTTCCATGGACAGTCTAACCTACCCTCCCCCCACTACCCCCCTCACAGACCAGCATTGCCTAGCCCAGTAGCATCACTGCACCACTGTCATGCTCATCTACTGCACATCTAGTCTTCCACCTTATGGTAGGTTTTGCCCATATGGGCATTGACTCCCAACCTTCTTCCTTTCTGTCTCCTGTAAACCTGTCTTCCAAAATTTCATTCTCTGAGCCTGCTCAGTTTGCTTACTTCATATCAATGAGGTCATGTAATATTTGTCCTTCAGTGCCTGGCTTGGGTCATTCAACATAAAGTCTTCAAAAATCAATGATGTTCTCCGAGTCTACTCAATTTGCAAAATTCATATCAGAGAGGTCATGTAATATTTGTCCTTCAATGCCTGGATGGGTTGGATGGTCCATGGACCTGAGGGGAGGGTTGGGGGAGAGGGCGGGTGAACACTGGTGTTTGGTGGGTACGTGGTTGAAACTATAATGTTGAGAAAGCTCTTTTGGAAATATGACAAGGAAGGGTTCCTGGTTCAGGGTGTTGGATGGGGGGAGCATTTGGGAAAGAGCACACCTGGGGCAGTCTTCTAGAGAATGTGCAAGTGATCATTTTGTCATAGTGTGTTATATCAATAGGAGGAGACCCATCCACATGTAAAAAGTTATTAATATGGGAATGGGGAAAATGGGGAGGATGTTGGACATATCAGAGTACCCCAGAGAGTGACGTAAAACTTCTTCAAAAACAAAATTAAAAATATATCTATATACTGGGAGAGAAATGGAAGAAAATGCCAATCGACACAGGACAAAAAATATTACAGTGATGAAAGGCAAAATGTCAAAAAAAATTTTTTTTAATATTTTTCATTATTTTTTTAATATCCCAAAATGTAAACTTTGTTTTAATTTTAGCTTTTCTAAATTATTATGTATTTTATTTCTGATGTTTAAGCTTATCATTATTATTTCATTTTCCTATAAATTGTATGGTGATATTCTTGGCTTCATTTTTGAAGAAGTTTTGGATCACGGAAGGGTTGCAACTATGGCAGGGGAGGATCATTGGTGCAGGATGTCAGTGATGGGGGATACATGGGAGGAAGTTCATGTGGGCATATATAAGATATATAAATGTGTTCAAATGTTCATGGGGTATTGCCACTGTGAGTAGAAATTCACACAACAACCTAAAGAATATTGAATTCCCATCCTGGGGAGCTCTGCCACATTCTCTAAGTGATCAGCATTAATCTCCTAAGTATAGGGGCAATGACTAGTGAAGAAGGATGGTCTATTGTTGGACCCTTGATATTGACTGCTATGCTTATCAACCTTGGCTCTTGAAATTGCAACATAGCCTAGTGTTGCAGGGTGCCTAAGAGTTGCCTCCTGAGATCCTCCATGTTGCTCAAATATGGTCTCTTTCTAAACCAAACTCAGCATTACCTTCCTCCCAGCATGGACATGACTCCCGGGGATGAGAGTCCCTGGCACCAAGGGATTACTACCAAGCACCGGCTGGTGATGCAACTAGAAAAAGACCTTGAATAAAAGGGGGAGATGGTAAAGACAAATGAGTTTATGTGGCTAAGAGACTTCAAAATGAGTTGGGAGGTCATCATAGGGGTCCCACGCACATCTCAGCAGGATCTCAGAGAGAGCCAAAGTAGATACAATCCCAGGTAGGGGTGCTCCTGAGGTCTACAGAGACACCCAGACCCTATGGTCATGGCAGATGACTCTAGAGTTTGGTGCCTTGCCAATGGGCCCTACGTTGGAATTTGTGCTCCTGAGTGTGATGGAATTGGACTAAGATGTGACTTCTTTGCACATGCCTCTTCTGTCCCTTTTACCGAACATATGTTTGGCGCTGGGGTTGGTGTGTGCCCAGGAGACTTGAATCTCTGTGCTGTTCATGTGCCAGCTGCTCCCTGAGCCTCAGTGGTGTTGCAGCACCTACTGTCCAGTTCATTGGACTTACCCAGGTCAGCTGACAGGGAGATGAGGATTAACAACTGCCACACCGAGGAACTGAGAGAGTGTACATCTGCAGGCATAAGAATCCCATCCACAAGCCATTTGGGATTGAAGCCCCCTCTCAGTTGAGAGGTGGAGTGGGCATCACCATCCCAGGGCCCTCAGAATGGAGAAATAAAATATGAATTAGTGTGGACTTGCATAGTATTCTACTATAGAATTATTGTGACTCCAGGAATGGAAGAAATCATATTACTGATGTGGAGACAGTGGCCACAGGAGTTGCCAAAGGCAGGGAGAGGGAAAAAGAGGTGTGATACTGGGGCATTTTCGGGACTTGGAGTTGTCCTGAATGATATTGCAGGGACAGATGGTACCATAACCCACTGAATGGACTAGGAGAGAGTGTTAAACTACAGTGTAAACTATAATCCATGCTATGTAGCAGTGCTCCAAAATGTATTCATCAAATGCAATGAATGAACTACACTAATGAAAGAAGTTGTTGATGTGGGAAAAGTGAGGAGTGTGGGGAGTGGGGTACGTGGGAACATCCTATATTTTTTAATGTAATATTTTGTGTGATCTATGTATCCTTTAAAAATAAATTTTAAAAAATATTAAAAACTTATTTATTTACTTGGTTTTTCTCTATCCATCCTCCCCACCCCCCAGATCATTCTCTCATCTGTCTGCTCATTGTTTGCTTGCCTTCTTCAGGAGATACAGGAACTGAATCTGGGACCTCCCACATGAGGTCTGCTCGCCGCAGGCTGTGGAGTCTGCTGGCTTGTAGCATGTGGTTTTTGATGCAGGGCACATCTGCTCATCTTTTTTAGGAGGCACCAGACTGAACCTGGGACCTCCCATGTACTAGGTAGGTGTGCAACTGGTTGAGCCTCATTTGCTTCTCCTTCCCATACATTTTGATACATTGTGTTCTCATTTTCATTTGTCTCAAGATAGTTACTGATTTCCCTTGTGATTTCTTCTTTGACGCACTGATTATTTAAGAGAGTGTTCTTTAACTTCTATACATTTGTGGATTTTCCAATTCTCTGCCTGTTATTGATTTCCAGGTTGATTTCATTATGGTCAGAGAAGATGGTTTCTACAATTTCAATCTTTCTAAATTTATTGAGATTTGTTTTATGACCCTACATGTGGTCTATTCTGGAGACTGACCCATGTGCACTTGAGAAGAATGTATTAGAGTGCAACGTTCTATATATGTCTGTTAATTCTAGTTCATTTAACATGTTATTTGAGTTCTCTGTTTCCTTATTGACCCTCTGTATAGATGTTCTATCTAGTGATAAGAATGGTGCTTTGAAGTCTTCAACTTTTATTGTAGAGGTGTCTACTTCTCCCTTCAGTTTTCTCAGAGCTTGCCTCATGTATTTGGGGACATAAATATTTATGATTTTTAGTTCTTCATGACCTGCCCCTTTTATTAACATATAGTGTCCTACTTTGTTTGTTTTTAGTTTTAAAGATTTATTTATTTCTTCCCCTCCACCCCTGCCCCGGTTGTTCTCTGTGTCTATTTGCTGTGTCTTCTTCTTTGTCCGCTTCTTTTGTTGTCAGTGGCATGGGAATCTGTGTTTCTTTTTGTTGCGTCATCTTGTTTTGCCAGCTCTCTGTGTGGGCGGTGCCATTCTTAGGCAGGCTGCACTTTCTTTGCACTGGGCAGCTCTCTTTATGGGGCACATTCCTTATGTGTGGGGCTCGCCTATGCAGGGGACACCCCTGCGTGGCAGGGCACTCCTTGTGCGCATCAGCACTGAGCATGGGCCAGTTCCACATGGGTCAAGGAGGCCCGGGATTTGATCCGCAGACCTCCTGTGTGGTAGATGGATGCCCTAACCACTGGGTCAAGGCCACTTCCCCCTACTTTGTTTCTTGTAACTGCTTTTGATAAAGTATATTTTGTTCAATATTGGTGTAACTATCCCAGCTGTTTTTTATTACTATTTGCATGAAATATCTTTTTCCATTCTTTTACTTTCAACCTTTTTTGTTCTTGGGTCTTAGGTGAGTCTCTTGTAAACAACATATAGTTGGATCATCCTTTTTTATCCATTCTGTCAACCTGTGTCTTTTGACTGGAGAGTTTAATCCATTTAACTTTCAGTGTCATTATTGTAGAAGCAGTACTTACTTTAGCCATTTTGTCCCTTGGTTTTTATATGTCTTATCTTTTTTTGTTTCTCTATTATTGCAACCACTTTTTCTGTATAGTCATCTTTTAATTTAAAAATTTTTTAATGAAGCTTTAGACTAAATGTTATATTGAAAATATAGGGGATTGCCATATATCCCACTTCCTCCCTCTCTCACACTCTTCCCCATTAACAACAAATTTTGTTAGTAGGATTCAGTTTAAAACATCCCCTCCCCTTTTTTTCTGCAAGTCTCTTCTGCCTCCAGTTTCTTCCCCTGTTCCTGGGAGCTAGTTGGAGTCAATCTAGAAAATGGACCACTCCAGAAGTCCATTCAGCTTTAGGTGGTCCAGCCAACAGAAACTGGATTTAGTAAGGGCACCTCTTGTGAGTTGTTCTACCTCGGTCTCTCTTTTTGTACCCCCGCCCCCCGTACAACTTTCTGTATGCAGCACAAATTAGCAGCTTGTATTCTGCCTGGGTCTCTCTGAACTGGGGTCCCTGTGCCTGGACATGTGCAGAGTTCTATTTTGCTGTCATGAGTGGCTCTGTATTCTGTGTCTGTGGCAGAGGGACCTGGCTGCTGCCTCTGTGAGACTTCCAAGGTATGTGGGACCCAGTGAGGGGGAGGGGAACAGACTGGCAGGTCTGGGATGGAAATTTCCTACCTGCATTTGTATTTTTCTTTTTATTCTATTCATTCTCTACCATCCTCCAAAGTTCTAAGCAAGTGGGATTTGTCCTTTATCAGATGATTCTGAGGATGACTTTTCCAGGGGCTGTCTTATGTCACCATGTTCCCTTTCACTTCTTGATGGTCTTTCTCTGGAGTCTCCTTTACCTACCAATAGCATGGCATTTCTATTGCAGTAGGAAGGAGAAAAGTCATTAACTTCAGTATTTCTCTGTGAGTTATGTGTACTGAACATGATTTACTGGTTTGCCTCTTTTCTTTTCTAGGTCAGGAGTTATATTCTATTATGTATTTCTTTTAGGAGTATCTGTAACAGTGCAGTAGAGCAGTAGAAACCCATGGGGCATGAAGCATGAATTGCTAATGACAGGGTTGATTCTGAGTGAAAAAACTTGGAATTCTTTCTCATGTATAGGACTGACCTGTGTAGGAAAACAGACATGGGGAAGAGTTAAACTTCCAAGCTTACTTAATAATCTGGGTTTTCTCATTCACTTACCAAACACCATCAACCAATCAGCCATGCTTTCCAAGAGCATTCTGCCTGTGACCAGTGTACACTGATAGGAAGACGAGTTGGACAGATTCTTTCTGGGTTCTTAGTTTGTTTAGCTCAGTTTCATCTCTGTTCAGCCATGTCAACAGATATCTCTTTGGAGTCCAGGAATGACATGTTTTTATATGGGCATGTCTTTTAAAAATTGCTCATATGTGGAAAACCTTTTGTATTCACTTACTGTTTGTCTAAGAACCCTGTCTCTTTTTTATATCTTAGGTGTGAATTCTGTATATATATCCTCACATTCTGTATACTATATCCATTTTCTGGAGCACCTACTAGCTTTCATACAGACTGTTCTTAAGCTTTGTGGTTTCTGAACAAGTTTTATTTCATACAAGTATACTAATGTCAACTAATTACTATTCCAACTCTACCTGCCATTTTTGGTTACAGAGATAGTTTATGTAATCCATTTGATCATTTAACTTTACCTGCACTTTTCACTATTGAAGAATGATTTTTCATTAAAAAGAATTGGAAAAGTTTGGGAAAGCCAGTCAAAAGCAAAAATACTTTTATTATGACAGCAAACAAAAAGAAAAGAGCTTATTCTCAGTATTTTTTCTAGGAAGACTGGAGGAAATGTCCTCATGACACCAATTTTCCCTGTTGCATGAATTTTTGTGTTTTACTCTAAGACCACATGACTATTATAAGGCCAAAATGCACTATTATATTTCAAATGCACTTTAGCTTGAATATCTGTTTCTTGATCATTTTTACTTGTCAGGTTTTTATTTTTTGACAAAAGTCTAATGTACAATCAACTTTCAGGGAAAATTAATTAAATCAGGGTAAGTTTTAAAAGACATTTATTATGCTTTCAAGAATGACTCACTGTTATTAGCAGACATGGTCCCAACACATATTTATTAACATGGAAACACCTACAAAGAAGACTGATTGATTAGATTGTGTCCTCTTCTCTCCCACTGCTCCTGTCACAGGTTCCAGAAATGTTGATGTTAACCTTTGACTCTGTTTGTCAATGTTACCTGCTCTTTCTTTTTATTTGATCTCAGTGGATTCTTTCCAACCAGTTACTTCTCTGTGTAGATTATTAAGGTTTAATTTTTTTCAGGAGAATTTTAATACACTTTTCCTTTCTTTCCAATTTCTCAACTGGTTTATCTTGAGCATTAGGAAAAATATGTAAATGTACTTGAGAAATACCAGAAAGAATTTGCTCATAAAAACACTAGTTGCCATGGGGATGCTCACTGAACAGGCTCAATGGCCCATTCAAATTCAGGGCCTGTATAGTCTCCCTGTCAAGGGTGAGCACCGGCATCTTTTGATGCACCTGTCATGGCTTTAGTGCTGTATATTCTCCTCAGCAAACACATTAGCTCACCCCTTAAGAAGCCCTAAGAGAATTCTACCCTAGAAGGACTTCCAACTTGCCCCTTAAGGTCCTCTTCACCATATACTTTTCTTCAAGTATGTGAAGCTACTGTTAACATTGGGCAACTTCTTCCCTCCCCTCTTTCAACACAACGTGCCCTCCATCTCTTCCTTTTCAGGAACACCCAGTTAAATAATCTTCCCAGGGAGAGCCTGCATAGGGCTGTAGAACAGGGCTGTAGAACAATGTAGAACATTGGTCTTGGGCCAAGGAACAAAAAAGCCATGCACAAGGCCTCTCTTTGGGAACTAAATATTGCTTCTTTGGGTGTTTTATATGAGAGCTGGGGTAGGATGAAGAGACTAGAGTAGAGCTAGGATAAGCCATACTATGTCCAACTTGTCCTTTCTCTAGGCCTGAAGAAAAACAGTATAGCAGGTGGCTCCTCTTGCTACTCTCCTTTCATGGTACCTCCACTGCCACATTTGCCTTCTTCTTTAATAGCTCCAACCCTTTTGATACTTTCTTTGTGAGCAGCTGCTATACTTGGCCCTTCAGTAGCTTAGACCTCAGTGACATGGATGAGTTCCCATTTGGGACTTTGGCTGCCTTCACTTCAGTAGGCTGTCAGAGGCTCAGGGCAAATCCCTGTTTCACTGAAACTTTTGTAGAACATGCTTGACTCACCCATAGTACATGATTTGCAGGTGTCCCTGGAAAAGATCTACCATAGCTCCTCTAAACACGTGATTGATGAACAGTGAACACTGAGGACAAGATCCTGCCTATTGTCATAAAATCTGATTAGAGGGAGATACCAAGCTCACTTTCCTCAAAGAATTTGCCTCACCAGACAACTTTCCTGCAGATGTTGCCTTCATGATTACAGAAAAGCTCATGCATACTTCCTCTGAGCTGTCCCACTGTTCTGTGGTGCTCAGATTGACCTCAGAGAGGTAAGGAGTGGGTCCGGTTGTGTGTTGGTGGATCATGAATAGGAATAATGGGATGTTTCCATTCCTTCCCACCAGCTGGGTCATTCTTTTTCTTCTTATCCCATTCATTCTACCCCCAACCTTTCCCTCATTTGTTGTCTACCTTTTCCCCCAGGTACTAGGTGGCTGCCCCATAGACAATGAAGAATCTCCATGTTGTGGGCTTCCCATCTCCAAGTGCCCATCAGGGGGAGACCTTATTGTTGAGTTCAAATTTCATTTCCCAGACAGATTAACACAACATACACACAATAGATCCTTAAGCAGCTTCTGCCCTATTTTCCCCTGACCACTGGAGGGTCTACCATAACCATTACTCCCCCACCCCCAATATGTACAAATAATATGTTGCACTGAACATTTTCTATTTTCTAAAATGTAAAATGGCACTCTCTTCAGGAAAGTATTCTGTCTTTCCTTATTCAGGACTGGGCTGTTTTGGAGTGAGGGTGGGGGAAATATGACCCAGACTGAAGGTCAGTTTATATGTCCTGGGCTACAAATACTTGAAGATATGTAGAGATCCCTCATTCAAGCCTGGAATTGCATGTCCCTTCCCTCTCTCAGACTTGCTAAATCCTTCTCTCTGCTCTCCTTTTCCCCTGTCCTCCTCCTATTGGAGGCAAGAAACAAAAAGGAAAGATATTTCTTTACCACCCCATTCCACTCTTGGTTCAGAGTATCAGGTTACTACACTCATATGCCCACAGATATGCCACTCATAGAGCAGCTTCTGCCCACTCTTGGGTTTGGCACTCATGAAAGGGTCATTGAGTATGAGACCATGTTTATTCAGGCTGGGAGGCAAACATGGTCCTGAGCAGCCTCTCTATGGCTCCTCTGCCCATATGTACCCAGAGCTGGAATTTCTGTAGTCCCTCCTGCTCTAAAGTATGATAGAGTAGAGGAAGGGAAGATGGTAGACTTCTATATTAAAGCCTACACTGAAAAGTGGAGAGCAGAATGCATTTCTTCAGCCTTTATCTGAGAGAAAAGAAGTGTTTTGGGGCAGGTGGGACCTATTCGCCACCAAGGGATTCAGGATCACAGGTTTCTCCTCTCAGCTCTGAAATCAGGGCCTGGCCACCACCAAATTCTAGCTTTTCCCTTTGGGCTTTGTGAAGCTACTTTTGTTGTGGCCTTCCTAGAAGCTGAGTAGGGATTTCTGGTCCTGTTATGCCTGCATATTAGTGAGAGAAGGGGAGCTCCTAGAGAGGAGGCCTTGTTGGCTTTTCTCACATTGACAAAGCACTCCTAAAATATGCACACACACACATCTACACACACACAAACATTGGTAATATTGTTAATTCAAAACCAAATTTAAAAATAGACATCTGCGTAGGTATAAATGAAGGAACTAGGAGAATGGGTAAGTGCCACAGTCAACTGCTTCATACATCTGGTCACCTTTTAGAAATTCAAAAAGGCATTTAAAAGAGCCAAAGCTAGCAAGCTTCTTTCTCCAAATCCAAACTTCTGAGATATCCTAAATTTATTCCCTAAACCTGTTACAGATGTAAGGCAACATGCTCCTATTGAAAAAAAAAAACCACAAATATATTTTCAAAGAAAAAGTATCCTTGGTTATGAGAGACCTTGGGGCTTGTGGGGAGGATACTTCAGGCATGGTTGTTGATACTCACTTTTACAATTCTCATGGATGTCTGTCCATATCGTTGACCTGCCTGTCCCTACCTGAACACCTCTGTCAGTGCAGCTTTGATGGCTTCATGACCTGGCACTCAGTACTTTTCCTTTGCATGAGGTAGGAGGGAGACCTGTAATTGTAGAAATACCCATTCACGGGCCCTTCCAGAGCTAACTTTCACCCTGTGAATGAAGTACATGCCCAGGTCTCAGTGTGTTCTCTAGGCTGGGCCTATATCTCTTCAATGCACCTGAGCTTCAGTGTTCCTACTTCCCATAAAGACAGTTTCCATTTCTACCTGGCCTGGATTCTGCACAGAGCCTGACACTACTTTGCCTTTTGATAGGGAAACTCCAAGCCCATTGACCTTTTTCTTTTGGGATTAAGTATCTGGAAAAAGCCCCTCATCATTTTACCTAAAGTACCCTTTGGAGAATCCTCTCCATTCTGTGTCAGGAAAGGCATATTCTTGCTTACATGGGTGACTAGTAGTCCCTTTGCATGGTGGCTCCTCCCTCTGGCTTGGAAAGTCTCTAATTCTGCATCCATTTCTTGATGCTTTACTCCTTTTTGTCTCCTAGAGTCCCCTCTCATCATGTGAAGCCAAATTCTTGTCCTAGATTTGCCATAGGGCTAGAAGGTTCGGGATCCAGGGTTCCTGCTTGCCCAGGCTGCTCCTCCTAGCCTCCACAGGGATGCACAGCACCTGAGAAGCTGCTGTCTACTCACTGAGAACACTTGGTGAGTGAATTGTGAGAAGTTAGAATCGAAATCTAAGTCTGTGGTCTTATTTTTCTGGGCCAACGCCAACTCCAACTTGAAGACATTTGGCTTTGTGATATTCTTTTGGTACAGCCCCCAAGCTAAAAATAATGTTTTTTACATTTTTAAAATATATTTTTCAAAAAGGAATAATATGTGACATAGACTGTTTGTAGCCTGAAAAGCCTAAATATTTACTATATTCTGTGAAGGCACAAAGACCAACTCTGAGGTGTTACTTCCAATTTGAACTTTAACTCACCAGCAAGCTATACTTTAAAGCATGACTATTGTGAATCATGGTCAACTGGTGTTATTGGTAGTGGGGAACACTTCTTGGTCACTGGGACCCCTAGACTATTCAGATTCTGGTTTGCTTTTGAAAATTTCACAGCTGACTCTCAGGACATCTTCCAAATGTGGCTTTAGAGCTGAGGATTCCTTGACTTGACAGTCTAGACTCTGGCCCTCTAAGGAATTCCTAGATTGATTTGCAACTTCCTTTTCCCAAAGTGTATACTGAGCCCTTTCTTTGGTGACCTCTCCTCTGTAAGTGGCACTATTACTATTATGTGAATGGAATTTCTTGGGGGCACAACTCCTGCTCGATTCACTGGACTCATTGCTGCTGTTGTTGAACTTGTAGTTTGCTCTGAGCTTCCTCTGTTTATCATCTGTGAAGTCCCCCTTTGCCAGATTTTGCCCATGATGCTGGGTGTGAGGAGCTGAAATGTTTGTCTACTATCCTGGGTCACAGGGGTCTCTGCAATCCCATGACTAATCTGAGAAGTCATAGGTCCCCTGGTCATCCTCTTCCATGGGTGAGAGGGCAGGGTGAGGATTATCCAGAGTGGGGACTGAATTGCTTGTTGTAATTTCCTTTAAGGAGCTTGAAGAGAGAAAGGCAGACTGGAGAAGGGGTCCAGATTTGGCCTCTCTCAGCTTAAACAGATGTAGAAATTCAGTGACCTGGAGAGATAGGACCCACCTCCTCCTTTTGTTTTACTCCAATCTGAGTAGTGTGGGCTTCTAGCCCCTGTTGAGGGTCTGGATCAAAGAAGGAGAGTTCCTAAGATGCATGTTTTTTCTGATCCCCTGTGGGTGCCACATTTCTCATTTACAAGAGGTAATAAACAGTTAGTAGTGAGCAAGAGAGAACAACCATGTGACAGAGGCAGAGACTGAGCTATGTCACAAGTCAGGAATGCCATGGATTGCAGGCAAGCCACCGCCACCCAGACTTCAGAGCAAGCATGGCCCTGCTGACACATTGATTCAGACTTCTAGATTTTAGAACTGTGAGACAATAAATTTCTGTTGTTTTAAGCTACCCATTTTGGGGTACTTTCTTATGACAACCCCAGGAAACTAAGATAGAAGGCATAGAAGCCAAGGGAGGCAATGGGGGAGCAGTATTTCCAGTCTCCCCAAGTAGCTGGTCAACTTATGCCGTTGCTCAGTCACTCTCCTTTGAGCACAAATCTTGGTACCACTGTAACCCAAAGCTTGTCCAGGTAGCAGCTGTGGGAGGCAGGAGGTATAAGCTTCAGTCAGGAGCAGAATGGAACCAGAGCACCTGGCAGGTTGGCTGTCACCACATCCTGAATTGGCAATGTGCTTTTTGTCTCTCATCCTCAGGCTTTTTTCACATTCTCTTTCCTTTTGGTTCTCTCTTCCATGTTCCCCCAAACTGCATTAGGACTTAGAAAATGCATAGGCCATGCCTAGAATAATAAAGAAAAGAAAAGGAGATTAATTCACCTTTTCTGAAGAAAGAGCAGTTTCGATGCCATCTCAGTTCTTTTCTGCCAAGTTCTCTATCCTGGGCAACCAGGTGACTTGGTTACAAGTGATCATGATAGCAGAAAAGTGTTCACATAGGTGGCTGAGTATAAAGTCTTTTCTTGGAAGATTTAGAAGGTTAGACTTTGAAAGACATAAGCATAGATAGAAGAACAAATGGTCAATGACAATTGTGAGGTGAAAGCATATATAGTGCTTTATAATCTACAAAGTGCTTTCCCACACATTATCCCATGTGAACCTCCCAACGGTCCTGTGGCTAAATTGGCCAGTAGAGTAGTGATCTCTTGGAGGAATCTGAGCCTTAGGGAAATTAAGCAACCTGTTCAAACTCAAGATGGTTCTGTCCCCAAAACAAGCCAATCTTTGTTCCTCTACATCTTGCTTTGCCACCTAGCGGGCAAGACCCATGGCTCAGTACCATCCCATTTTCATCTTAATGGATGTGTAGAGCAAAGTATTGGAAGTGTCCCAAGTTCTGATTTCCTTCCTTCCGTGGGTCTCTTTGCTGAGGGCTCTGTCTTCTGAGAGGGACTGGCTCTGGCAACTAATACCCTCAGAGATTGTGGATATGGGACTCCATGGGCAGGTGAGGTAAGGTTAATCCTTGGAGTAACTAGAGGTTTTGGTTGTTCCCCCTTTTGGCTCTCTTCTTGAGGTTCTTCACTGATACTGAAAGAAAGAATGAAGGTGGAAACTTAGCTCTCACTCTCACTATGCAAACTGCAGATAGTCATCATTCATCGGTAATGAGTCTTTCTATATTTGAATTAATGGAGTTCTGGGTTCTTTTCCTTTTATTCATATTTCAAATCAAGAAAAATGTTTTCTATTTTTCAGCTTTGAAAAACTCAAAGGCCTTTCTGTCATCTTTAACTGAATTTTTAGTCAATAGTCCTTTGCTGAGAAGGGCACAGACTTGCAGCCCTATAGGTGCCTGTCTGTGTACATTATTGGATGGGATTCTGCTCACTGAGGGCAGATCTCCAGCTCTAGCATCTGAACAGAGGCTTTCTGAGGGCCAGCATTGCTCTCCAGATCAGACTTAACACAGAGGAAAAGCTTGGCCCAAAGTCACCTGAGATGAGAAAGTGATCCGTGTGAGGCACTTTGACTATTGGATTCCCATGCTTGAGAATTTATCCCGGAGGGCTTTACCCCACTGGGGCAGATGGTCTGTGAGCTTCAGATAGAAACCCTACCCTGCCCAAACTGTTCCCCTTAAAACATAATCTTCTCTTCTTTCAGGAGACTCTGTCTCTGGTCTCTCTCTGTGTCTACACAATTGATTTCTTTTTTTTTTAACATGAGATAACCAGGAAACTTTATTTTTTTAAAAATATTTTTAATTGTATTTTTCTAAGATACATAGATTTTAAAAAATGTTACATTAAAAAATATAAGAGGTTCCCATATACCCCACACCCATCCCACCCCACTCCTCCCACATCAACAACCTCTTTCATCATTGTGGCACATTCATTGCATTTAGTGAATACATTTTGGAGCACTGCTGCATCACATGGATAATAGTGTACATTGTTGTTTACACTCTCCTCCAGTCCATTCAGTGGGTTATTGGCAGGATATATAATGTCCAGTATCTGTCCCTGCAATATCATTTAGGGTAACTCCACGTCCAGAAAATGCCCCCACATCACATCTCTTCTTCCCTCTCCCTGCCCTCAGCAACTACCGTGGCCACTTTCTCCACATCAATGCTACAGTTTTTTCCATTACTAGTCACAATAGTTCTATAGTAGAATACCAGTAAGTGAGCTCTAATCCATATTCTGTTCCTCCATTCTGTGGAACCTGAGATGGTGATGCTCACTCCATCTCTATATCAAGAGGGGGCTTAGATCCCACAATGGATTTTGAAAAGTGGGGAGAGGGAGAGGATCAAAAGAGAATCCATGTGTGCTGGGAGCTGGGCTCAGCCTGATTGATGTCTTTTACAAGTGTTGGAAAGGTTGTTTTCTCTGGAAGACAATAACTGAAGGAGAAGTCCCACCTCCCACAGGAAGTAGAATATTGAATCAGCTGCCCATTAGGGTGAGCTTAAGCTAAACACTGTTGCCTCCTTTGAAGTGCATTGCTACCTCAGGCAATTAGGCACTACGAATGTGTACTCTAGACTACAGTCTACATCCCAAAGCTGTAGAACAATC
Source organism: Dasypus novemcinctus (assembly GCF_030445035.2). Lineage (NCBI taxonomy): Eukaryota > Metazoa > Chordata > Mammalia > Cingulata > Dasypodidae > Dasypus > Dasypus novemcinctus. The sequence goes on along the minus strand of NC_080687.1, from coordinate 103,493,761 downwards.
ACAAAAGGTTGTTTAGGGTGGATGTGGGGGCCCAAAGAGGAAGGTGATCCCCTCATCCTTCCCGCTCTATCCTAGTCAGTCCCTCCACTCTTCTCAGGGCCTTCCAACTTCCCAACTCCATTCTATATCACATTTATCATATCATACATATAAGCAAAGTCTATTTATCCAAGCTATAAGCATAATATTAATTTTTTCCCCCTTTACCTCTTAGAAATCTGTGTGTGGTTCCACTGATTCATAGCCTTTGAAAGGTATGGAATTCTCCAAGGAATTTTTGCTAATTCCAGGAATTTACATGATTAATCTGGCATTTTTCTCTTAGCATAATCCTTTTAAGGCTCATTCATATTCTTGCATGTATCAGTTGCCTGTTCCCTTTTATTTATAGTGGAACTACATTGTATTAATTACTTCAATATATTAAATATTCATTTACCAGTTGATGGACATTTGGGTTGTTTCCAGCTTTTTGCAGTTATAAATAAAGCTACTATAAACATTCACTTAACAGGATTTTGTGTGTACATAGATATTTTAGTTTTCTATTGCTGTGGTAAGAAATGACCACAAATGTATTAGCTTAACACAAATTTATTATTTTATAGTTCTGTAGATCAGAAGTCTAAAGTGGGTGTTGCTGGACTAAAACCAAGGTGTTGGCAGCGTTGGTTGCCTTTCTGGAGGTTCTCAAGGAGATTATGCTTCCTTACCTTTTCCTGCTTTTTGAGGCTGCATGCGTTTCTTTGTTTGTGGCCCTGTCCCATCTTCAAAGCCTTCAGTCAAATCATAATGACCCCTACTAGTGTTGTCACATTTTCTCTGACTCTGATTCTCTATTTACAGACCCCTGTGCTTACACTGAGCAAACCCAGATTGTACAGGATAATCTCCTTATTTTAAGATCAGCTAATTAGCAACATTAATTCTGTCTGCAACCTTAATTTCCTTTTGCCATCTGCCATATTCATAGGTTCTGGGGATTAGGATATAGAAATCTTTGGGGACCATTATTCTGTGCACGGCAATGGGTTTTCATTTGATTTACATAAGTTCCTAAGGGTGAGATTTCTGTACATGTGGTAAATGTATGTTTAAAATAATAATTGTTTTTCAGAGTGGCTGTACCATTTTTGCATTTCTGACAACAGAGTTCCTGTTGCTTTGTATTCTTGCCAGCACTTGATATTGTCAATATTTTTACTTTTACTATTCTAATATATGTGGAGTGGAATCTCACTGTGGTTTTGAATTATATTTCCATAATAACAATGGTGTCGAGCGTGTTTTAATGTGCATATCCACTAAACAAACCTCTTTTTTGTTGAAATACATGTTCAAATATTTTTGCTTATTTAAATATTTTTTCTTATTATTGAAATGTGAGTTATTTATATGTTCTTGATATCAGTGTTTTATCAGCTAAGAGTCTTGAAAATATTTTCTTCCAGTTTTTGTCTTGTGTTTTAATATTCTAAATTTGGTCTTTCAAAGAATAGAGGTTTTTAATTTTGATGAAGTCCACTTTTTCAAAAAATTTTAAAATGGTTTGTACTTTTTAATATCCTAGGTAAAAAGTTTTTACCTACCAGAGGGTCACAACTACTTTCTCCTATATTTGCTTTTAGGTTTTATTGTTTGAGAGTTATTTTTTTAATTTGGGGTAGGTATAGATTAAGTAATTTTTTTTCTTATGAATGTCCAATTTTCTACAGTCATTTTTTTTTTGAAAAGACAAAAATGTTGAATATCTATATATTGTATGTGTGGTCTGCATCAAAACTCTATTTTGTTTCATTGTTCATATGTCCTTTTTCCAACATGATACCCTGTTGATTACTGAAGGTTTATGGCAGAAGTTGGCAAATTGTGGTCCACTAGTCAAATTTAGCTTACTGCCTGTTTTTTTTTTTTTTTTGTATTGTCCATGAGCTAAGAGTGATTTTTACATTTTTTAAATTGTTGAAAAAAGTCAAAAGAAGAATAATATTTTGTGACACATGAGAATTATATGAAATTCATGTTTCAGTACACAAAGTTTTATTGGGCTACAGCCATGTGCATTTTTTATATGTATTGTATATATTATCTATGGCTGCTTTTATGCTGCAACAGATTTGATTTGTTGTGAGACAGACTGCTCTCATAGCTTTGCAGTGCTGCTCACCACTCTAAAATCTCAGTGTTGTAGTAACTTAACAGTGTTTCAAGTGCAATGCATGTCACCATGTCATGATAGTCTTTATTTTTTTTGAATAGTGCATACCCATCATACCAAGCCAAAAAAATAAGATGAAAGTAGATTTTAAATATCATGCTTTTAAGGCACAGTAGAGCATAGATAATTTTGTTTTTGAATTAGAGGGCACAGCATTGTGTTTATTATGTAATAACACCATAGCTGTGCTAAAAGATTACAGAATACATTGACATTAACAGATTATGTACTCATCAAATATTCCCAAATCACAGGAAAGTGATGGTCAGATAAATCAGAACATTTAAATGGAATATTTCAGCACAGCAGAATTTCTCCACAAAAATATAAAATAAAAATTAGGTTGCAACTGAATTTTCAAGTGGTTCATTTTAGTGAACAAAGAAAGCCATTTACTGATTGTAAGTTCATTAAATCATGGTGTTTGATTGCAGTAACAAAAAGAAGAGTTTCCAGGAAAAAATTAACTTTAAGACTTTTAGTCTTTGCTGAAAACAGTTGCTTTAAGAATTAAGGATATTGCGAGCAACAGCAATAGTTAATTGAAAAGCAAGGCAAATTATTTCAAATTCCTTGAGTCTTGATGAGTTAGTGGACACTACCAATATCGTTCAGTTGTTTATTTGAGGAATTGATTGATTCCAAGTTTGAAGTGGCAGAAAAGTTCGATTCTATGAACAGATGAGAATATTTTCAAAGATTTTGAAAGTACAAATTCAGTACAAACTGAAGTGAAATCTGCTAAGATGTGTTATTAATACAGACAAATGTTGCAAAATATGTGGAGACCAGAAAAAGGCTTATTTGGAAAAATGTACCTAGCATGTGAAAATGGAAGGTGTTAAAACCCATGATTATTCATTATATCATTCTTCAGCAGGAACTTTATAGAAAATATTTGAATCTGCCATGTATAACTGAACCAGTGATATCAATACTGGTTCAATGAAGTTCACTTGTGTTGACTTAACCATCATTCATTCTGTCATTTTTTGTCAGAAACGAAAGCTGATTATACTGACTTGCAGAATAATCACACAATAATTCAATAGTTTTAGCACTGCTAAAGTTTTTGTGTAATTTTTTGAGCTGAGGGCTAAAACTACCAGCTCAAACAGCACCTCTATGTGAAACTTATACTGTGATAATATTATTTTGATAACTAATGTTTTCTTTTAACCACAAGTAATGTCAAGCTGCTTTGTACACTTACTGTGCTGCCAAAAGTTAAAACAAAAAGTGAGATCTCCATTCTCACACACATTTGTAGTAGATGTATTTCCCAAGTTCATATTAAATTTCCAGCAGCATTTGGAGCTAAGTCTCCATTGCTGATGTGTCCTCATTTTATTATCCAGCAGTCATCTCGTATGTTTCTCTCAAGGGCCTTTTATTTATTTTATTTTTTAAAAGATACTTAGATTACATAAATGTTACATAAAAAATATAGGGGATTCCCACATGCCCTACTCTCCACACTCCCACACTTTCCCATATTAGCAACATTTATATGGTACATTCATTGCAATCCATGAACACATTTTGTAGCATTACCACTAAGCATGGATTACAGTTTACATTGAAGTTTACACTCTCTCCCACCCAATTCTGTAGGTTATGGCAAGATATCTGTCATTGCAGTGTCATTCAGGACAATTCCCAAGTCCCTAAAATTCCCCCATATTACACCTGTATTTCTCCCTCTTCCTGCCTTCAGAACCTCCAGTGGCCACTGCCTCCACATCAATAATATAAATTTCTTCCATTGCCAGAACCACAATGTGCCTATAGGAGAATACCAGTAAGTCTACTTTAGTTCCTATTTTGTTCCCCAATCCTGAGGATTCTGGGATGGTGTTGTCCATTCCATCTCTAATTGAGAGGGGCCTTTGATCCCAGGCAGCTGATGGATGGGACTCACTTGTTAGTGGTTGTAGACCCTCTCAGTTCCTTGGTGTGGTGGTTGTCCATCATCACCAACTTGCTAGTTGTCCTGCATGAGACCAGTGAACTGAGTAGTAGGACATGGACAGCCCAAAGATTTAAGTCTCTTGGATGTATACCTACCAACTCTAATTGTAGGTTCAAATAGGACAGAAGAGCTATGTATAGGGAAACTGTAACTGAGTCCAACTCTGTCACACAGGGGAGCATAAATTCCAAAGTCGGGCCCACTGGCAAGGCACCAAACTACAAAGCTATCTACCCTGACTATAGTGTCTGGATATCTCCAGAGTCCTCAGGAGCCCTGCTATTTGGAGTAGTATCTACTTTGGCAGTAAATGAGATCCTGCTGAGACATGCATAGGCATAACCTCTGGAATGACCTCCTAACTCACTTTGAAGTCTCGTAGCCAAAAAAACCTCATTTGTCTTTACCATTTCCCCCTTTTAGTCAAAGTCTTTTTTCCAGTTGTATTGCTAGTTGGTGCTTGGTAGTAATCCCTCAGTGCCAGGGAGGCTCATCCCAGGGAGGCATGTCCCATGCTGGAGGGGAAAGGTAATGTATTTATATGCTGAATTTGGCTTAGAGAGAGTCCACATTTGAGCAACAAGGAGGCTCTCAGGAGGTAACTTTTAAGTACCCTATAATACTAGGTTAAGTTTCAGTTTCAGGAATAAAGATTCATAAGCACAGTCATCAATATCAAGGGCCTATCAATGGACCATTCTCCTTCACTAGTCATTGCCCCTGTGCTCAGGGGATTCTTGCTGTTCCATTATAGAATGTGGCAGAACTCCCCAGGATGGGAATTCATTATTCTTTCAGTTATTGTGTGAATCTCTGGCTACTGACAATGCCCTATGAACATTTGAACACATTTATATGCCTTATATATATGCCCAGATGAGCTTCTTCCCATGTATCCCCCATTACTGACATCCTGCACCCTGACCCCCTTCTGCCACAGTTGTAACCCTTCTGTGATCCAAAACCTCTTCAAAAATGAAGCCAATAAAATAGCCAAATGCAATTAATAAGCAAATGAAACAATAATAGTTTTAAAAATAAGAAACAAAATACAAAAAAAAATTGAAAAAGCTAAAAATTTTAAAAATTGGGGATAATAAAAAATAATGAAAACATATTTAAAAAGGTTTTTTTTGACATTTTGCCTTTCAGCACTGTAAGGTGTTGTCATGTATGCATTGTGACATTTTCTTCTGTTTATTCCCCTAATGGCTTACTTTTTTTCATTTTGTCTTCAAAGAAGTTTTAGGTTATAGAAAAATCAAGCGTTGAGTACAGAGGACTCCCATATACCTAATATTCTTCCCCTTTTCCCCCTTCTTCTATTAATAACTTTGTATGTGTGGATGGTACATTTTTTACAACTGATATACAAATATTGAAACATAGCTATTAACCATGGTCAATGGTTTACATTAGGTTTACATTTTGGGCCATATGCTGTTATAAATTTTGATGAAATTTAACATGGCTTATACATCAGAGCAAGATCATGTAGAACAAACACTTCCATTGCCCCCCAAATGCCAGTTCCATCTATTCCACTCTTCTCTCCCCCTCCATTAAGGACTCATGGCAACCACCAGGCTTCCCTTCTTGAAGGACAAGATTCACTGTTTCTTGCAAAACACTGAGGGCTTGACATACTGATCTGTCCTCCTCTATTAGGCACCGCCCATGCTCTGGAGAGACTCCTGTTCCTCTATTTGAAGATGTAGTGGGCCTCCCCAGTACTGATCTGTCCTCCTCTATTAGGCACCGCCCATGCTCTGGAGGGACTCCTGTTCCTCTATTTGAAGATGTAGTGGGCCTCCCCAGGATGGGAGTCTACCACCTTCCCACTCATTATATGGGTTTCCACCCACTGATATAATGCATATGACAAGATGAGCACTCACACACTCCCAAAGGGACTTTTAAATATGAATAATTGTAGTAACAAGAAAATGTGTGTTTAGCTCCTTTACCTGTGATATTTTAATGATGAGAGTCCCACAAGGAGAGGTAGGAGCTGGCTCTGAGGTCCTGTGTGTGCGTAGGTCCAAGTCTGCAAGCTTCCTTTCTACACACACCATGTTCTGGCCACCTACAGCCACCTAAGTTGTTACTGGTTAAATGCCATTTGGAGTGCTGGGGTCCAATCTCTAATCTTTAAGTGTAAGGACAGGTCTTGGCATAAGGGAGGTAGCTGGGAGCCACTTCCTTGCAGTACCAGCTGATTGATTTGTTCATTTTTCTCTGGAGATTGGTAGGTGAATTAATCAACTAATGCAATGAACTTCATTCAGCTGGAATGAGAGACTTCAAGCTTCATGGTGTAGTCTTAAAATCCTCCTTTTTTGACTTCCTTTACAGGGATGCAACAATGGGGTGGTGGCAAAACAGCCCTAGGTTGGAATTTAGGGAGGCTTCAGTTGAATCCCAGTGCTGCTATGGCTCTATTCTATTGTTATTTCAGTAAAGTCTGTACTTCAATGTGAACTTCAGTTCCTTCTTACAATAAATAGATTGGATTTCACAATGCCAAGGGGAGGGCTTTCCCAGCAGTGGCATTTCAGAGTGTCCCTCTTCATAGTTGGCCCATGAATGAGTTGGAAGAATGGGAGAGAAAGGCACAGATATCACAAACTCATTGCCCCTGGGCTACACCTGGTCCATGGATTGTTTTGTTTAGCATCAGCAGCTTTATGTATTTCTTTTTTATTTTGAATATCTTTAGATGGTAAATGAGTGTTCCACTTTGACCCTCTCTCATTCCCAATTTTCCTAGGTCTTTGGTCATTTGTCAGTATGATGCCATGCTAACACCTGTGGGCAGTTGAGTTTACAGTCTGTGCTGGTTGAATAATTTTCTATGGAGAGTCTCCTTAGCTCTACTTTTTAAAAAAGATTTATTTATTTTTATTTTATTTCTCTCCCCTTCCCTGTCCTGCACCCCCCAGTTGTCTGTTTTCTGTGTGCATTAACTGTGTGTTCTTCTGTGTCCATTTGTATTTTTGTCAGCAGCACACTGGGATTCTGTGTCTCTTTTTGTTGTGTCATCTTGCAGTGTCAGCTCTCTGTGTGTGCATCGCCACTCCTGGGCAGGCTGCAATTTTTTTTGCACTGGGCGGCTCTCCTTATAGGGTGCACTCCTTGTGTGTGGAGGACAGCCCTGCATGGCAGGGCACTCGTTGTGCACAACAGCACTGCACGTGGGCCAGCTTATCACACAGGTCAGGTGGCCCTGGGTTTGAACCCTGGACCTCCCATGTGGTAGGTGGATGCTCTATTGAACCAAATCCGCTGCCCCTTAGCTCTACTTTTTAAAACAACTTTATTGAGATTTAATTGATGCACAAATTATAAACTATTAAAAATTGAGCTGCTATGAAAATTCACTTCCCAGTCTTTTATGGAATATGATTTTTGTTCCCTTAAGTAAATAACTAGGAGTGGAATGGCTGTATCATGTATATGTTTACCTCTTTAAGAAATTACCAAACTGCTAATTGTTTCATTGTTTTATATGCCAGTTCCAGTTTCTCTCCATCCTCACCAACACTTGTTACGGTCATTATTGGTGAAGATATTCTAAGAGGTTTATAGTGGTTTCTCTTGGTTCTAATTTGCATTTTTCTAAAGGTGAATGATGATGAGCATTTTTTCATTTGCTCCTTTGCCAATTGTAAATCTACACTGAAGTATCTGTTCAAATCTTTTGCCCATTTAAAAATATTGAGTTGTTTTCTTATCATTGAATTTTATTTTTTCTTGTTATTGAGAGTTCTTTATGTAATTATTAAATTATATAGAGTTCTTTATATAATTATCAAATATCTGTATTCCAAAGATTTTTCTCCCCTGTCTGTGGCTTGTCTTTTCATTTCTTTACCAGTGTCTTTTGAGAAGTGTTTTATATTGATGAGGTCCAATTTATCAATTTATTCTTTTATAGATTGTGCTGTTGGGGTTGTACCTAAGAAATAAAAAAAAATTATGGAAGACTTATGCATAAATCTGACATAACCACTATCAAACTGTAGCTGAGAGAGTGCTCAGAGTTTAAATACACTGACCATTCTTCTTTTTTTTTTTTAATTTTTTTTATTGACTTTGTAATAATATTACATTAAAAATATATATGTGAGGTCCCATTCAACCCCACCCCCCCACCCCCCCTCTCCCCCCCCCCCAACAACACTCGTTCCCATCATCATGACACATCCATTGGATTTGGTAAGTACATCTTTGGGCACCTCTGCACCTCATATACATTGGTTCACATCATGGCCCATACTCTCCTCTATTCCATCAAGTGGGCCCTGTGAGGATTTACAACGTCCGGTGATTACCTCTGAAGCACCATCCAGGGCAGCTCCATGTCCCGAAGATGCCTCCACCTCTCATCTCTTCCTGCCTTTCCCCATACCCTTTGTCCATTATGTCCACTTTTCCCAATCCAATGCCACCTCTTCTATGTGGACATTGGATTGGTTGTGTCCATTGCACCTCTATGTCAAGAGGAGGCTCAGATTCCACCTGGATGCTGGATGCAATCCTCCCATTTTCAGTTGTAATCACTCTAGGCTCCATGGTGTGGTGGTTGTCCTTCTTCAACTCCATCTTAGCTGAGTGTGGTAAGTCCAATAAATCAGATTGTAGGTGCTGGAGTCTGTTGAGGCTCAGGATCTGGCTATCACATTGTCAGTCCAGAGATTCAAATCCCCTAAATATATCTTAAACCCCAACATTAACTGCACCTCCAGCACATTAGCATGAAAGTCTTATGAAGGGAGATCCCATCTGAGTCCAGATTCATCACACATAAACACCATTTCCAAAGAGGGGCCATCTGCCCTGGTAGTTAACCCCATCGGCCATGACCATAACTCCCATGTGACCATTCTTCTTCATGCCCTTTGATCTCTCTGATCTGTAACTAAGGCCACAATGACTTTATCTTAGAAGTTAGAGTTTTTGATTTTGCATTTAATTCTATGATTCATTTTGAGTTCATTTTTGATGTAGATGACTTATGGATTGAAATTAATTTTCTTGTATATGGATATCCAATTGATTCAGCACCATTTATTGCAAAGACTATACTGAATTACTGAATTGCCTTTATACCTTTATACCTTTATACCTTTATTGAAACATCTATTGTCCATATATGCATGGATCTATTTTTTATTATTATTAGAGAAGTTATAAGCCTACAAAATAATCATGCATAATGTGCAGGATTCCAATTTATCGCCCTTCCACCTACACCTTAACGGTGTTATGGAACATCTTACAGATTATGAAAGAACATGATCAGACTGTTACTACTATGAACCACAGTGTACACCTGGTATATTTTTTCCATACACCCCCTATTATTAACACTATCTATTGGTATTGTTTATTTGTTATAGTTTGTGAGAGAACACTCTCATGTTTGTACTGTCAACCACAGTCCATCTTCCACCACATGGTTCACTGTGTTATACAGTTCCATGTCTTGTATATTCTATCCAAGTTGGACACTCAGTGGCTCTCACTTTCATCACAGAGTTTTGCATCATTGCCTCAGTAAACCTTTGAATGTTTTCCTTAGTCCACAGAAAAAATCCCATATCCCCCATTATTGACCCATAGTGTTGATAGAGTACCGTCTTTGACATTGATGGAAGAATATTACAATATTGCTGTTAACTATAGTCCGTAAGTTGCATTAATTGTATTTTTCCCATGCAATGACTTGTACATTCTATCCAAAGTGTACGCTCAGTGGCTCTCACTTTCATCACAGAGTTGTGCAGTCATTGCCCCAGTAAACCTTTGAACATTTTCCTTAGTTCAAAAGAAAAAAAATCTGATACTCCTTCTCATTGATCCATAGTGTTATAGTACCTTCTTTGACACTGATGCAAGAATATTACAGTATTGCTAACTATATTCCGTAAGTTACATTCATTGTATTTTTCCCATGCTTCACTACATTTTTCACCACCTTGTCACAGTGGAGTCCATTTATTCTAGTTCATAGAAGAACATTCTTGTATTTGCATTATTAACCACAATCCTCATCCACCTCTGGGTTTACTAGGTTGTTCAGTCCCTAGATTTCTAAAACACAAAGCCTACTGGGATATTGATTGGGATTGCAGTGAATGTACTTACATCATAAAATTATTGAGTCTTCCAACCCATGAACAAAATATTGGGTCATAAAACAAATCTCAATAAATTTAAATGGTATCAAGTCATATAAAGTATGTTTTCTCCCTACCATGGAATTAAATTGGAAATATATTTTCTTAAAGATTTATTTTTTATTTATTTCTCTCCCCTCCCCCACCCCACCCTAGTTGTCTGTTCTCTGTGTCCATTTGCTGCGTGTTCTTCTTATTGTCCACTTCTGTTCTTGTCAGCGGCACGGGAATCTGTTTCTTTTTTTGTTGTTGCTTCATCTTGTTGTGTCAGCTCTCCATGTGTGTGGTGCCATTCCTGGGCAGACTGCACTTTCATTGGTGCTGGGTGGCTCTCCTTATGGGGCGCACTCCTTGCACATAGGATTCCCCTACGTGGGGGGCACCCCTGCGTGGCATGGCACTCCTTGCACACATCAGCACTGGGCATGGGCCAGCTCCACACAGGTCAAGGAGGCTCAGGGTTTGAACCGCGGACCTCCCGTGTGGTGGGCAGACACCCTAGCCATTGGGCCAAGTCTGCTTCCCTAAATTGGAAATTAATAATATATATCTCTCGAAAATCCCCAAATATTTGGAAAGAAAATAAAAAACTTCTATATAATCCATTGATCACAGATGAAATCAAATTCACAATTAGGAAGTATTTTGATTTGAATGAAATAAAAACAGAACATATCAGAATTTGTGGGATAAAATTTACCAAAAACACCATCTACAATAGTGTCAAAAAATTATGAACTACTTAGGGATAAATCTGACACAAGCACTGTCAAACTGTAGCTGAAAGAATGGATGAGTTTAAATACACTGACGATTCTCTTTCCTGCCCTCTAATCTATTATTGTGGCCTCCCATTGGCTGAACCCAAATAGAGACCAAAGGTCAAGGAACCTTTGATATAATCAATAAAGGTTATTCCCCACAGACACAAAGCAGGTGGAGAAGGGTGGGACATAGGTCCAGAGTGGCTAGTGGAGACTTCAGAACAATGATGAAGTTCTAAATTGCAAGCCCCAAATGTTCTATCAACACATCTCTGCAGATAACTTATATGCACATTGGCCACAAGTAAACAAGTACCTAATATATATATATATAAAGATGGACATTTACAGCCACCATTGGGAGGGTGTATGGCATATTAATAGCACCAATTTATATTATATGAGAAGAAACTTTGGCCTTTCAACCCATAGAGCTCAAATGAAGGCAAAATTGTGAATTTTTGTAAGTGGTTATTTCTTAGTTGTCACACATCCCATAGTATGTGTTATACAGAAACTTTCTTAACTCAAACTATCCTGTATCTGTCACTCATTTTTTATTTTAAGATTTTATTTTTATTTATTTCTCTCTCCCCCTCCCCCCCCCACAGTTGTGTGCTCTCTATGTCCATTTGCTGTGTATTCTGTGTCCGCTTGAATTCTTGTCAGTGGCACTGGGAATCTGTGTCTCTTTTTGTTGCATCATCTTGTTGCGTCAGCTCTCCATGTGTGTGGTGCCACTCCTGGGCAGGCTGGACTTCCTTTTGCATGGGGCAACTCTCCTTACGGGGCACACACCTTGCGTGTGGGGCTCCCCAATGTGGGGGACACCCCTGCATGGCAGGGCACTCCTTGCGTGCATCAGCACTGCACATGGGCCAGCTTACCACATGGGTCAGGAGGCCCAGGGTTTGAACCCTGGACCTCCCATGTGGTAGGTGGATGCGCTATCCTTTGAGACAAGTCCGCTTCCCTCATTTGACTTCATTACTTTCTTAACTCAGAAACTACCCTGTATCTGTCACTCATTTGACTTTATTACTTAATACTCTGCCTGCCCCCAAAACACTATTTAGTAATATCTTGTTACCTCTTAGAAAAACAGCCACCATCTAAAAGCTCTCCTCTGTGTGCTTAGGTCTGCCCTTAGGGTAACTAGCCTGACACAAATCAATGATCAGGTTTTATTCAGTTTTGTATCTCACAAAGTACTTTACAGAAATACTAAATATGAGTTTAATCTTTTTATTCCATGTTTTCAACTGTGACAGTTTTTTTTACTCAGCATCAGAATATGTACCAACACATAGTAGCAAACAGATCTTTATTTCTTCCTTTTTGTGGTAATTTTTATATTGTAATTTGCCTACAGAAATTTAGTATGCTTCATCTACACTTTAAACACTTTCTTTCCATGTTTATTTTCATTTGTTTGGCATTAGTTTACATTTTTCTGGTTTACTCTACCAGGAGTATGAGTGTATTTTTAATTTACAATGAATACGTGATTGCTTCTTCCTAATCTTAGGAAAAGATACCTTGAGTAAATGGAATAATTTTATTCCTCCTGACAAATGACTATGGACTTTGAGACTATTTTAATCATATTTAACATTGGCCAGAAAACATTGAACCCTCTGGCCAGTCTCTCCAACTCATAGTGGAAGCCAAAAGCTGGATGTAACCTTCTTCAGAATCAGGGTATGTAGGAAGCGTCCCTTCCCTTAGACGCAAACGAGCAAAGGATCTGGGGGACAGCGATTCTGGCCCTGGGGTCTTTGGACGTGCTCCGTCCCCTCCGCCGCCCCGGCGTTGAGAATGGCGCGCTCCGGACCGCGCGCCTGCTGTTCCCCGCGTGCCAGCATCTCGGCGCCGCCAGGTGCTGTGTTGCTCGCCTTGCCCTGGGCGCGGAGTTCCTTTTCGGTCCGGACCGCTGTCCAGCGCCAGGTAAAGAGGGGGGGTGGGCGTGTCCGCGAGGGTGCCGGCTCGTCCTTTGCCGTCTAGCTGGGCTAACCCTGCTCTCATCCTCACCACGGGGTGAGGGCGAGACGTTGGAGGGCTCAGAGGGACAGCGACACCTGGGGTGGACGGGGAGGGCACAGGAAGGTTGGCCCGGTGCCCAGCGTGTGGGAGCAACTGGGCGACAGTGACGGCCAAGTAGCAGAAATCTTCTGTTAGCCAGGGATCGGCGAAGATTTCAGCTTTAACCGGCTTTGTTTTAGGAAATTAAAAATAAATAAAGAAGAATGAAAAGAAAAGGAAAAAAGCCATCATCCCGAAAGACAGGCGGAGAGCAAACTCCTACCAGGATCACGAGTAAAATTTGCCCCCGTTTAAGGAAAGTTTGACTCTAGTCACGAGTTCCGAGCCCTGCAGCGCTTGGCCGCCCCTCCCCGCCAGCCCCTCCGCGCCTCCAGCCGCTCGGCCCCAGCCCCTTCCTGGCGCGGCGTCGGGTGGGGCAGCCCCGCAGGCAGGTAGGGGAGAGGGGACCCAGGAGTAGCTTCCGCTTTCACCCTCCCGGGCTCTCCCGGCCATAGCTCTGGAACCAGGCTGCGGCCTCGGAGTTGTGGGATTCGCCTTCTCATTGGTACTCCTGGGAGCTGTGACATTTACAGGTGACTGTGCCCTCAGCCCCAATCTCAGAATTAGCATTTATGCCCAAATTGCTCTAATTGTCTTTTTCTTTTGTAAAACAGTATTTTTTAAAATCCGTTTTCATTTCTCTGTCCTTGCCAAGAGTTTAGGGGCTTGTGGCACATTTCTGTCGGCCTCAGTGTAGATAGAGGTGATGCTATTATCACTACCTTGGTGATGTACTTTGCCATGTCTTTTTATTCTCCAGTGACTTCCGGTTTTCTCGCAAGACATAAATCCATACATTTCTGGGAAATGTAGAGGGGCACCTCTCTTCCCTCTCACTCCTTTGATTTATTCTACAGAATATTTCAGAATGGAAATATCATAACTCACTATGATGATGTAAAATTGACTTGAAGTATGTTTTGTTTCACATTTTGGGTTCTTGTATAAAATGAGAAACCGTTCCAAGTGCCCTGTACTTGAGCCAAACTTAAATTTTGTTGAACAAAGAACAGTTCTATTTCTTGAACTAAAATATGAAGGGTGAACATAGAATGCATGTTATTGTACTTTATTGTAGATTTCATAAATTTGCTATTGTCAGACATGCTGTTTCATACCTAATAAGTTCTATGTATGACTTTCTAATTTAGGGGATATCATCTGTATTTAAAACACAATCATATGTACTTTTCCTTTTCTTAGATTAATTGTAGAATAAATTCGACTGCAAAACAACACTATGCAGAGATTAAGGAGGAACTTTTTGATGTGTTGCAGAAGCAATAAGTGATATGACTTAAAGTTGGTTAATGGAATAGGGATTATATGTATACTTTCTTTCATAATAAATATAAGCTGTATGCAAATGAGATTTTTAAAATGTACTAGGCAAACTTACATTTTAAAGAACTTGTTCTATGCCTGTAATTTCTTTTAAAAAATGCTTCCGTTTAGGCAGTGTGATAACTTGCATGTGCAGGTAGCTATAAACTTCTCCCCAGGGACAGCTGATAGCCTAACGGAGGGTTCAGTCCAGGGGCCAAGAGCTAGCATTCTACTCAGGAAGCCATTCTCCAGAGGGGCCACTGCAGGCCTTCTGTTTTCCACCCAAAACGTTGTTAATTCCCACGGTGGAGGTCAGAAATAGATTTTTATTTATTTTTTTAATTTCTCTCCCCTTCCCCCCCCCCCCACCAGTTGTCTGCTCTCTATGTCCATTCGCTGCATATTCTTCTGTGTCCACTTCTATTCTTGTCAGTGGCACTGGGAATCTGTGTCTCTTTTTCTTGTGTCATCTTGTTGCATCAGCTATCTGTGTGTGGGACGCCACTCCTGGGCAGGCTGGACTTTCTTTCACACTGGGCGGCTGTCCTTATGGCGCACACTCCTTGCGCATGGGGCTCCCCTACACGGGGGACACCCCTGCGTGGGATGGCACTCCTTGCGTGCATCAGCACTGCACATGGGCCAGCTCCACACAGGTCAGGAGGCCCAGGGTTTGAACCGTGGACCTCCCTATGGTAGGCGGACGCTCTATCAGTTGAGCCAAGTCCACTTCCCATAAATAGATTTTTATTAGTTAGATTAGTGGATGTTAGAATTGCATTACGATTCAAGATATGTGAATTGGCGGAAATATTTAAAAGACAGGCCCGTGCTTGCATTAACAGTGTGTAAGAATCTGAGGGAGGCCTGTAGCATATGAGCTTAGGGTATAACATACCTTTAGGGATGACACCACGTAGAACTTGAAAGTGAGGGTCCTTTCCTAGACCCTCAGCCCAGTCGAGGGATTTTGGTCACCCAAACTCCAACAAGCTGAGAGAATAGCATAATATTAATGTTATCTGTGTTTAGAGTTTTAAGCTATTGATTAAAGCCCAAAATTAGCTTGTGGGGGAGGGCTTCTGTTTAAAGAGATAAAGAAATACCATTTAATAATAGCATTTCCAAAAATGTGTTCTGCACACATTTACTCTGTGTGAAAGAAGTTCTGTGGTGAAATAAGTTTAGGAACCTCTGCATACTCTGGTTCTCTCTTGGAGGTTCAAAGTGCTTATCAGTGTACAAGTTCCATAGCAAAGAAATGTGTGTAACAAAAAATTTCTCAAACTTATTTAAACATTAGAAAGTCAGGTAAGTGTAGTGACTATAAGCATAGACTCAAGTCAGACTGGACTCAAATCTCAGCTCGTCTCTTCCAGACTCCTGCTGATGGGCAAGCTTTACTCACTCTTTCTGTGGCTCATTTCTCTCTTCTAGAAAATATACCTCATAGGATTAGTTGAGAATTAATGAATTAGTATATGTCACTCACTTAGACTAGCATCTGGCATATAACTGCTATTATTATTGTTAACTCCTATTAATATCTCCTAAAACTAGTGTACAATTATATATGTTTGGGAAACACTGGCTTAATGACACATTAAATATGACCCAAGGATACCATAAAAACGGGTCTGTTAATTTAAGATATGTCTGTAAAAACCATTTCCTGTGAAATTTATCTATTCATCACTGCAAACTTGAAGTTAACTAGGCATATGTAATATCTAAAAGTTCATTTGAAGAAAAATTTTCAGTGCTAAAAAATGTTTAAAAACCTTCTATATGGCAATGATGAAAAAGGGAAACTCCAAGCCTTTTTACTGTCACCAGGAAAACCTAGTAGGATGCCCCAAACTTACTTTTAGATCTTTCTGACAAGTGAGAGGGATGACCCAGTTGACAGAAAGTGAGTGATAAGATTAAAATATCTATTCATTCTAAAATTTCTACATTTATTCACTTAGTGTCATGACTTCATGACTATACAGCTGTTCTTAAGAATAATTTAAATGGAAAACTCTAAAATATTACAAAATCTTTCATAGGAGATAACAATTTCATGCTATTTTTTAGGAAAGATGAGAGATTTGTAATACCACTACAGATCACATCAGTTCTCTATTTGCTATAAGACAGCTAATTCATGGTTTGTATCTCTATTGTGGCTGAGAGATGATAGAGAGGAATAGATGCAGGGTGACTGAGTAAGAAACATGCAGCCTCCCAAAATTATAGCCTCTGGCACTGTGAGTCAGATGTCTGTGCCCGACTTTACTTGTTCATGTTTTCCAGGCTGATTAACTTGTGCTAAGCACTTCAGGAACCTGATACGTTAGAGCTCAGTTTATTTATTCTAATCTGAAATATAATTGGAAGGTTGCAGAATGCTGATGATGGTTGCTTAGCACATCTCTTCCCAGAATAGGTATCTTCTTAGAAAACCAAATTAAGATTTGTTGATGAGGTTAGTCCGAAGGGTAGCTGCTCATGGGCAATACATGCCCCTTCTTCCTGTTCGACCTCATCCCAAGTGGTCCAGTGTACCTCTGCCAGCCTGGCTGGAGCTCACAGTATATTGGCCAAAATGAAATCTTTGGGAGTTCTCTTCTTACTCTGTATATCCTCTACCCCCTTTCATGGCATTGTTACCTGCCCATCATTATTAGTTAGATCACAGGTGATCTAATGTTATATTTAGTCTCTTGCTGAGATCTGGGAGCCCCTCTGGTCCTTTGGGAAGATTTGAACAGACAATGATTCCATCTGTTACATTTTATAGACCATATATCATCAGTTACTTGTGCAGATGACTATTCTTATTCATTTTGTGTTGGTTCTCCCAGTCTCAATTTCAGAGTATGGTATCTTCTAACCTGCCAACTGAGGGTGACCTCACAATAAGGATTTTTCTTTCCTACTGATGATCTTGGCATTTTTGCAAATGGACAGCATAGTTTTATATTACTCACCAAGAAAAATATTTCCAAGTAAAGCATTAGCCAGTCTTTTACAACCAGATATTCTCAGTTTACAGATTTAGAAATCAGATGTTACAAGAAGGCAAAGTTCTAAATACCTAATTACCTAAAAGTTTTGCCTCCTCCAGTATCAATAAAAGAAGTATAAAACAAGTCTGGAGGAAAAAATATGCAGGGACAGGTGGTTTTCTAATTGAAGATTTGCTATAAAATAGTTTTTCTTATTTCTACTAATTTCTGGGTGATTTTTTTAGTCCCATCTCTAATCTAGCACCCTAAATATAATCTTACTCTTTTTCATGGAAGTACTTCTAAAAGGTTAGTAAACTAATTTTTAAATAAAATAGTATTTTAAATATAACTTTGGCACAGTTATATTAAAAGGAAATATGTAGTCTATTTTTTCAGAAAATTAATTACTTCATTAATCTAATAAAATATGTTGAGCAACTGCTATGTGCTAATGATAGAGAATCAAATAACAGGGACTAGGTCCGCGTTCTCTTAAAGTCTGTGTTCAGGCAGAGGAGATGTGGGGACAGAAAAGAAGCAAATTAGTAAATGAGAAGATAGCACTTAGTGAAAAGTTATGACAAAAATTAGACATGGTGGTGTAATAAGGAGTGAGCAAGGCCTACATGTTGAAGGTGAGAAAAGGTCTCTGAAGCAATGAAATTTTAAATGACATCTGATTAACAAGAGGCAAATGGCTATTAACTTTTTCTTTTATGTATTGGTAAATTTCTCGTTCATTAGGAGTCAGGCACATTTATACTACAGCTATCACTTCAGTGATATTCTTTTTTTAATACTGGAAATTTATTTTTTTGTTTTAGAACATTTCTTCACCATTTTCTTTATTTTACTTCTTAGGAGTCTGCACTTGCCTTTTCTTTTTTGTATGGTCTGTTTCTATTCTTTTCACTATTTCTGGGAGAGTTTTAAATTAAAAAATTTTATATTAAAGATAGATTTCATAACTTTACATAAAAAATATAGAGGATTCCCATATGCCCTGCTCCCCGCTCTTCCCCCATTTTCCCACATTAACAGCATTCTTCATTAGTGAGGTTCATTCATTGCCATTGATGAACACATTTTGGAGCATTTTCACTAAGCATGGATTACAGTTTACATTGTAGTTTACACTCTCTCCCACCCAATTATGTAGGTTATGGAAAGATAAATAATGGCCTGTATTGTCATTGCAATGTCATTCAGGACAATTCCCAAGTCCCCAAAATGCCCCCGTATGGAGCGTTTTTCACTCTGATTTTCCAACTCTATTCACATGTATACAAACTGCTCTTTGTCCCATGAATTGATTCTTTATTTCAACAATTTTACTTTGACAATTAAGATTTCCTCTTAGATTTTAAAAAAGTCACTTTTTATTCAAACTTCTTTAATTAACTTCTTCCCTTATCCTTAAGTGTATTTCTCATTCTTATTTTAAAATCTTGGCCAGTGCCATCCATTAGTTCTGCTTCAGATGGTATATGTTGTTCAGTTCACTGTATTGCTTTTTCATTAATTGTACTCCTCTGGTCTCTGTTTTGGCCTGTGAATGATCTTGCAACTTTGGTAACTGGTATTGAGCGAAGGACTGAGGTTAGCTTAGAACAATTTCAGTATATGGCTGTTGTGTCAGCATAGTTGTCAATAATGCCCCTTTTCACTTTTAACATATCCTGGTTCAGGTGATGAATTATATAGTCTCCCTCCTTGAAGGATAGGACATAACCTTTGTCTTTTTCCATAAATTAAAGTGAGGGCAGGAGTTGAGTTCCTGGAAGAGAGTGTGAGGAATCACAAAACACTGTGACCAGGCAACTCCCCTGGTCAGGAAAGGTAATATTTAAACTCCTGGGCAGAGCAGACTTGGAGGAGGTAGTCTCTCTGGGTCATAACCTGGGGCTTTGGAAATGGAGGGAATGGAGGAGTGAAGGCTCAAGTATGGCTCCTCAGCCCGATGCTGTTTCCATCAGCTACCCTAATTTTACTCCAGCAACACGTGGGTAGTGCTGCTGATTACTACTAGGAAGACAATGACAATGATGATCTAGCAATGCAGGAGTAATGCAAGAACAGAACTTACTAGCCTTTCTCCCAATGAGCTTCTCAAGGCCCCCCAGAAAACTGAGGGTTAATGCGTGCAGAATTGGTAAAAATGATGTGTATTGATCTTTGGAAATGAATAGAAAAGATGAAAGCACAACATAATGTTTGTAACTAACACTGCTCCTGTATGACAGTGGTTGACAGGGAAAATCTAAGGTCATTAACCCTCAGGTTTCCATTCTTTAACCTCATTATATTTTCTGGTGAACCATATTCAAGTTATTAACTCTGTGAGGTTATACAATATATGTAATTAATAGTGCAATCATACTGTGTTTGTCCTTTTGTGTCTGGCTTGCTTTACTCAACAAAATGTCCTACAGGTTCATCCATGTTGCCATATGCTTTACAACTTCATTTCTTTTTCACAGCTGCATAATATTCCATCGTCTGTATACACAGTTCATTGACACAAGTTCTTTCCAACTTTTGACAATTGTGAATAGTGCCACTATGAACATCACTGTGCAGATGTCTGTTCATGTCGCTGCTCTCAGTTCTTCCAGCTAAATACCCAGTAGTGATCTTGTCAGGTCACATGGCAAATCTTTATTCAACTTTAGGAACTGCCGGTTGTCCTCCACAGTGGCTATAGCAGTTTACATTTCCACCAATAGTGAATAAATGCCCCCAGGTGTCTTATTTTTTTCATACTGTCTTCAAAGAAGATTTAGGGTATAGAAAAGTGACATGAAGAATAGAGGGGATTCCCATATACCCAACCTCCTCCCCCTTTTCCTCTTTCCCTTATTAATAACATTTTACAGGTGGACGGTACATTTGTTCCAATTGATATACAAATATTGACACATCCTAACCATTATTAATGATTTACATTATGGTTTACATTTTGGACCATACTCTTTTATAAATTTTGATGAAATTTTACATGACCTGTATCCATCTTTGCAAAATCATGTAGAACAATTCCATTGCCCCCAAAATGCCCCATGTTACATGTATTCTGTTTTTCCCACCCTCTCCCCTCAGGACCCATGGCAACCACCCAGCTTCACTCCTTGAAGAACAGGATTCATATTTACAAGCAACAACATTGAGGGCTTGACATACTGGTCTGTCCTCTCTATTAGGCACTGCCTATGTTCTCGAGAGTCTCCTGCCCCTCTATTTGAGAACATAGCAGGACTCCACAGAATGGGAGTCTAGCATCTTCCCACTCATTATGTGGGTCTCCACCCACTTATATACCACACTATGACAAGATAAATACACATTCCATAGAAACCTGCCCCAGATGCACCCTCTCCTGCATGTCCCACCCCACATCCAACACCCTCAACTAGTAACCCTCCCCTGCCATATTAGCAAAAAAAAAAAAAAAAAAATTCCCAATGTAGTTTCAACCACATACTCACAAATCCCTGGAGTTCAACCGCTCCCTCCCCTGACCCTATCCCCAGTGCCATGGACAGTCCAGCCAGCCCTTCCCACCCTCTCTGCCTCACAAACCAGTACTGCCCAACCCAGTAGAATCACTGCATCACTGTCATGCCCATCCACTGCACAACTGCACCTTCTACTTTATCATAGATTTTGCCCATATGGGCATTGACTCACAACTTTCTTTTCCCTCTCTGTCTCCTGTAAATATATCTTCCAGACTCTAGCTCTGTGAGTTTGTTCAATTTGCTTAATTCATATCAGTGAGGTCATGTAATATTTGTTCTTCAATGCCTGGCTTGCTTCACTCAGTCTAAGGTCTTTAAGAAGCATCCATGTTATCCTGTGTGTTGACACTGCATTTCTTCTTACAGCTGAGTAATGTGCTTTTGCAGCTTTTGGCAATAGTGAGTAATGCCACTATGAACATTGGTGTTCATATATCTGTTCATGCCCCTGCTTTCAGTTCTTGTGGATATATACCCAGCAGTTGGATTTCTGGGTCATATGGCAGTTCTATAGTTAGCTTCCTGAGGCAATGCCAAGCTGTCCTCCACAGTAGCTGCACCATTCTACATTCCCACCTGCAGTGGATAAGTGTTCCCATTGCTCCACATCTTCTCCAACACTTTCAGTCCTCTGTTTAATAGCCGCCAGGCTAATGGGTACAGTATCTCATTGTACTTTTGATTTGCCTTTCTTTAATAGCTAGTGATGTTGAACATCTTTTCATGTGCTTTTTAGCCGTATGTATTTCTTCTTTGGAGAAGTGTCTATTCAAATTACTTGCCCATTTTTAAAATGGGTTGTCTTTTTATTTTTGAGGTGTAGGATTTCATTATATAAGCTAGATATTAGGCCCCTATGGTTACCAAATGTTTTCTTCCATTGAGTAGGCTGCCAATTCACTCTCTTGACAAATTCCTTTGAGGTGCAAAAGTTTTAAATTTTGAGGCGGTCCCATTTATCTACTTTTTCTTTCATTGCTCATGCTTTGGTGTAAAGTTCACGATACCATTTCCTAATACAAGATCTTATGGATGCTTCCCTACATTATCTTCCAAAATCTTTATGGTCTTGCCTCTTATATTTAGGTCTTTGATCCAAGTCGAGTTAATTTTTATATAAGGTATGAGATGGTTTCCTTTCTCATTCTTTTGGATATGGATATCCAGTTCCATAAGCAGCACTGGTTGAAGAGGCCATTCTCTCGCAGTTGAGTGGGCTTGGTGGCCTTGTTGAATGTCAGTTCACTGTATATATGAGGATCATTATCAGATTTCTCAATTATTTTCTGTTGGTCAGTATGTCTATCCTTGTGTGAATACTATACAATTTTTACCACTGTAGCTGTGTAGTATGTTTTATTTTTCTTATAATATTTTTTGTCTTTTTTTTAAAGATAGACCACACAAAATGTTACACGAAAAAATATAAGAGGTTCCCATTTTTCACACTCTTCACCCTCTCACCCCCACTCCTCCTACATCAACAACCTCTTTCATCAGTGTGGCACATTCATTGCATTTGATGAATACATTTTGGAGCACTGCTCCACTGCATGGATTATAGTTGCCATTGTAATTTACTACAATGTAATTTACTCTCCCCGAGTCCATTCATTGGGTTATAGCAGGACATATAATGTCTTGCATCTGTCCCTGCAGTATCATTCAGGACAACTCCAAGTCCTGAAATTTCCCCTATACCACACCTCTTCTTCCTTCTCCCTGCCCTCAGCATCAGTGGCCATTGTCTGTACAATGATACAATTTATTCCATTGCTAGAATCACAATAATTCTATAGTAGAATACCAGCAAGTCCACTCTAATCCATATTTTGTTCCTCCATCCCAAGGACCCTGGGATGGTGATGTCCACTCCACCTCTAAATCGACAGGGAGTTTAGATCCCACATGGCTGATGGATATGGTTCTCCTGCTTGCAGTTGTAGACTCTCTCAGTTCCCTGGTGTGGTGGTTGACAATGCTAATTTCCCTGTTAGCTGACCTGGGTAAGTCCAATGTACTGGAGCATAGGTGTTGCAACTCTGCTGAGGCACAGTGCCCAACTGGCACATGGAAAGTCCAGAGACTCAAGTCTCCTGAACATACACTAACCCCAGTGCCAACCACAGGATCATAAAAATGTCAGAAGAAGCATGTGTAGAGAGGTCACATCTGAGTCCCAACTCTATCACACTCAGGAGCAGAAATTCCAAAGTAGGGCCCACTGGCCAGGCACTGAACTTCAAAGCCATCTGCCATGACTATGGAACCTGTGTGTTTCTGTAGCCCTCAGGAGCACCAGTACCTGGGGTTGTATCTACTTTGGCTGTCTCTGGGATCCTGCTGAGATGTGCATAAATGCAACCCCTCTGGTGACCTCCAAACTCATTTTGAAGTCTCTTGGCCATATAAATTCATTTGTCTTTACCATTTCCCCCTTTTATTCAAGGTCTTTTCCTAGTTGCATCACCAGCTGGTGATTGGTAGTAATCCCTTGGCTCCAGATCCCCGGGAGTCATGTCCCACACTGGGGGGAGGTAACACATTTACATGCTGAGTTTGGCTTAGAGAGTGGCCACATTTGAGCAACATGGAGGCTCTCAGGAGGTAACTTTTAGGCACCCTGCAGCTTTAGGCCTAGTTGAAATTTGAAGCACATAGGCTCATAGGCATAATCATTAGTATCAAGGGCCCATATCATTGAACCATTCTTCTTCACTGGTCTTTTCCCTTATACTTGGGGGATTGCTGCTGTTCCATTGTGGAATGTGAAAGAGCTCTTACAGGTAGGAACTCAGCACTTCCTCAGTTGTGTGTAACTCTACCTACTATGACAATACCCAACGAATATTTGAACCTTTTTATATACCCTGTATACATGCCATGGAGAACTCCCTCTCAACTATGTGTCCCCCATCAATGACACCCCACACTAGTGCTCCTCCCCTGCTGTAGTTGAACCCCTTGGTGATCCAAAACTTCTTAAAAAATGAAGCCTAATATATTGCTATATTCAATTAGTAGGAAAATGACATAGTAATGATAGGTTTAAAGATTAGATACAGAATACATACTAATTTAGAAAAGGTAAAATAAAGTAAAAAATAAATTGGGGTATTAAAAACTAAAAAATATCATAAAACTTTGTTTTTGATGTTTTGATTTTCATTGCTGTAGTAAGTTTTGCCTTGTATGACAGTTGCAAGGCAATGTCTTCCATTCCTTCCTAGGTGTCTAGATCCTTTTTTTTTTTTTAATTTTTAATTTTGACTTCAAAAAAGTTTTAGATCACAGTAAAGTTACATATACATTAGAGGGGACTATCATATACCCAACATCAAACCCTTTTCCCCCTTCCCCAGCAATGATCTTTTTCCATGTTCATGTTATGTTTGCTACAGCTGATGTATAGATATTGAAGCATAGCTACTAAACATGGTTCCATTTTTGTTTACATTATGGTTTATATTTTAAACTGTACACTTTTCTAAATTTTTAGTTACATTATGGTTTACATTATGGTTTACATTTTGGACTATACATTTTTATAAATTTTTGGTGAAATTTAATATGGCCTTTATCCATTATTGCATGATCTTGTGGAACACTTCCATTGCCCCCTAGCTACCCCCTCTTCTATCTATTCTATTCCTCCTTCCCCCTCCCCCCAGGGCCCACACTGGCAACCAAACTTCACTGACTGAAGGACTAGATTCATTGATACTTGCAACACTGCTGAGGTCCTGACACACTAGACTGTCCTCCCCAATTGGGAGCCACCAATGCTCTTGAGAGACACCCTTTCCTCTGTTTGAGAACATCAGGCCTCCCCAGGATGGGGGTACAACCCCTTCCTGCTCATTGTATGGGTGTCCACCCAATGATATAATTCACTATGACAAGATGAGCACTCACACACTCCCTAGAAGCCTGCCCCAGGTGCACTCTGTGCCAGGTGTCCCCCATCAAACACCTTAAACAAGTACCCCTTCCTATTATATTTTCTAAAGAGTTTTCTCAATATTACAGTTTCAACCACCTACTTGACAATCTCCTATTTTCACTTGCTCCCCCAAAGTCTTCCCCCTAAATGCATGGACCATCTGACCCATCCTCCCAACCCTAGCCCCTCTCAAGCCTGCAAAGCCACACCCAATAGTATCCCAATGCCCCCTTCTTATCCCTTCCCTGCATCACTACACTTCCACTTTATCATAGATTTCGCTCATGTAGGCGTCAGC
This sequence comes from Dasypus novemcinctus, assembly GCF_030445035.2. Classification (NCBI taxonomy): domain Eukaryota; kingdom Metazoa; phylum Chordata; class Mammalia; order Cingulata; family Dasypodidae; genus Dasypus; species Dasypus novemcinctus. Next base: position 103,468,462 of record NC_080687.1, on the reverse strand, counting down.
TCACAACCTTCCTCTCTGCACCCCAATTTCCTATAAGCCTGTCATCCAGTCTCTAGCTCTCTGAAACAACTTGATTTGCTTAATTCATATCAGAGAGGTCATGTAGTATTTGTCCTTCAATGCCTGAGCTGCTTCACTCAACATAAGGTCCTCAAGATTCATCCATGTTATGCCATGTTTTAGTACTGTATTCCTTCTCATTGCTGAGTAGTATTCCATTGTGTGTATATACCACATTTTGTTTATCCATTCTTCTGTTGATGGGCATTTGGGTTGATTCCAACTTTGGCAATAGTGAATCATGCCACTATGAACAATGGTGTACATATATCAGTTCGTGTCTTTGTTTTCAGTTCTTCTGGGTATATACCCAGTAGTGGAATTGCTGGGTCATATGGCAAATCTATAGCTAGTTTTTTGAGAAACCACCAAACTGTCCATGAGAATAATTGGATTCCCATTCCTCCACATCAACTTATAGTCTTCAGTTTTGTTTTGTTTTGTTTTAGTTTTTTTGTTTGTTTGTTTATTTCTCTCCCCTTCCCACCCCCCCAAGTTGCCTGCTCTCTATGTCCATTTGCTGCTTGTTCTTCTGTGACAGCTTCTATCCTTATCAGCAGCACTGGGAATCTGTGTTTCTTTTTGTTGCATCATCTTGTTGTGTCAGCTCTCTGTGTGTGCAGTGCCATTCTTGGTCAGGCTGCACTTTCTTTCACGCTGGACAGCTCTCCTTATGGGGCACACTGCTTGTGCATGGGGCTCCCCCATGTGGTGGACACCCCTGCATGGCATGGCACTCCTTGCACACATCAGCACTGCGCATGAGCCAGCTCCGTAGGGGTCAAGGAGACCCGGGGTTTGAACTGCGAAGCTCGCATGTGTTAGACAGACACCCTATCCATTGGGCCAAGTCCGTTTCCCAGTCTTCTGTTTTTTTAATAACCATCAGTCTAATAGGTGTAAAGATGGCATCTCATTGTAGTTTTGATTTGCATTTCCCTAATAGCTAGTGATGTTGAGCATCTTTTCATGTGTTTTTTAGCCATTTGTCTTTCTTCTTTGGAGAGGCATCTGTTCAAATCTCTTCCCCATTTTTTAAATTGGTTGTTTGTCTTTTTATTTTTGAGATATAGCATTTCTTTATATATGCTGGGTATTAGTCTCCTATCAGATATATGGTTACCAGATATTTTCTCCCAGTGGGTAGGCTGACTTTTCACTTTCTTGATAAACTCCTCTGAGGTGCAAAAGGCTTTAATTTTGAGGTGGTCCCATTTATCTATTTTTTCTTTTGCTGCTCACGTTTTGGGTATGAAGTTCATGAAACCCATTTCCTATTACAAGGTTCTGTAGTTCTTGGCTCTTATATTTAGGTCTTTGGTCCATCTTGAGTTGATTTTTGTATAAGGTGTGAAATGGTAATCCTCTCATTCTTTTCCATATAGATATTCAATTCTGCAAGCACCATTTGTTGAAGAGGCCATTCTCTTCCAGTTGAGTAGACTTGGTGGCCTTGTTGAGTATCAGATGACTGTATATGCAAGGATCTATATCAGAACTCTCGGTTTGGTTCCATTGGTCAGTATGTTTATCCTTGTGCCAATACCATGCTGTTTTGACCACTGTAGCTTTGTAGTATGTTTTAAAGTCAGGTAGTGTGACTCCTCCGATTTCATTTTTCTTTTTCAATGTCTTTGACCATTTTGGGCTCCTTGCCCTTCCAAATAAATTTCATAGTTAGCTTTTCCAAACCACTAAAAAATGCTGCAGTAATTTTATTGGGATTGTATTGAATTTGCAAATCAGTTTGTGTAGGATAGACATTTTAATGATGTTTAGTCTTCCTCTCCATGAACAGGGAATATTCTTCCCTTTATTTAGGTCTCCTTTGATTTCCTTTAACAGTGCTGTGTTTTCTGTGAACAAGTCATGTAAATCTTTAGTTAAATTTATTCCTAGGTATTTGATTCTTTTGGTTGCTCTTGTAATTGGGATTTTTAAAAATTTCCTCTGCACATTGCTCATTATTGATGTACAGAAACATCATTGATTTTTGCACATTTATCCTCTAACCTGCCACTTTACTGAACTCTTCCTTTCGTAAGCTCTAGAAGCTTTGTTGTAGATTTCTCAGGGCTTTTGAGGTCATGACATGGTAAAATAGTGAAAGGTTATTCTTTCCTTTCCAATTTGGATGACTTTTGTTTTCTTTTTTCTTGACTAAGTACTCAAACTATTTCTAACACAATGTTAAATAAGAGCAGTGACAGTGGACATCCTTCTGTTGTTCTGGATCTTAGAAGGAAAGCTTGTAGGATTTCACCATTGAATATGATGTTAGCTGTGTGTTTTTCATATATACCCTTAATTTTGTTGAGGAAGTTTCCTTCTATTGACTTTTCAAGTGTTTTTATCAGGAAACAGTGTTGTATTTTGTCAAATGCTTTTTGTGCAGGTTTTGAGATGATCATGTGATATTTTTTTCCTATCTGTTTATGTGGTGTATTAGATGGATTACTTTTTTTATGTGGAACTATCCTTGCATACCAGGGATGAAAAGCACTGGGTCATGGTGTATAGTTCATTTGATGTGTTGTTGAAAACAATTAAAAAGCATTGTATTGAGGATTTTAGCATCTAGGTTCATTAGAGGGGTTGGCCTATTGTTTTCCTTTCTTGTGGCATCTTTGGCTTTGGAATTAGGGAGTTGTTGGCATCATAGAATAAGTTAGGCGATGTTCCCTCCACTTCTAATCTTTGGAAGAGTTTAAGCAGGATTGGTGTTTGTTCTTTCTGGAATGTGTGGTAGAATTCAGTTCGGAAGCCGTCTAGTCCTGGATTCTTTGTTGGGAGGTTTTTGATGTAACTCTATTTTTCTACTTGTCATTGGTCTGTTGAGTTCATCGATGTGGGCTGTTTGTTTCTTTCTAGGAATTTGTCCATTTCCTTTAAATTATCCATCTCATTGGCATACAGTTTTTCAGAGTATCCTCTTATGATACTCTTTGTTTCTCGGGGGTCTGTGGTGATATCCCTTTCCTTGTTTCTTATTTTATGTATTTGCATCTTCTCTCTTTTTTCTTTGTTAGTCTAGCTGAGGGTTTGTCACCTTTATTAATCTTTTAATTTTTTTAAAACTTTTTTTAGTGCTTTCTTATTTTCAATTTCATTTAGCTCATGTAATCTTTATTTCCTTCTTTCTCCTTGCTTTGGGGTCAGTTTGTTCATTTTCTAATTCCTCCAGGTGTGCAGTTAGGTCTTTGATTTTAGCACTTCATTCTTTTTTAAAATGTAGACATCTATGGCTATAAATTTCACTCTCAGCACTGCTTTTCCTGCATCCCATAGGTTTTCATATGTTGTGTTGTCATTTTCATTCGTTTCAAGGTAGTTACTGATTTGTTTTGTGATTTCCTCCTTGATCCACTGATTGTCTAAGAGTGTGTTTTTGACTACCATATTGTTGTGCCTAATCTAATTCTCTGCTCCTTACAGAGGTTGTCTGCCCCTTACTTCATTCCATTGTTGTATGAGAAATTATTTTGTATGATTTCAACCTTTCTGCATTTATTGAGAGTTGTTCTGTGGCCTAGCCTGTGGTCTGTCCTGGAGCATGATCCATGTGCATGCGAGTAGAATGTATATCCCTCTGTATTTGCATACAATATTCTCTATATGTCCATTAGCTCCCGATCCTCTAATGTATTATTCAAGGTCCCTGTTTCTTTTTTGATCCTCTTTTGAGATGTTCTGACTAATGGTGACCATGTTGTATTAAAGTCCCCCAATATAATTGTAGAGGCATCTATTTCACTATTTAGTTTTTCCAATGTTTGCCTCATGTATTTTGTGCCACCCTGGTTAGATGCATAAATGTTTATGATCTTTCTTCTTGATAGATTATCCCTTTTATTAGTATATATTGTCCTTCTTTGTCTCTATAGTTTTGCATTTAAAGTCTGTTTTGTCTGATATTAGTATAGCTAGTCCTGCCCTTTTCTAATTACTGTTTGTATATAAAATTCATTTCCAACCATTTACTTTCAATCTCCTTGCATCTTGTAGACAGCATATAGATGGGTCATATTTCCTAATCCATTCTGCCAGTCCATGTCTCTTGATTGGAGAGTTTAATCCTTTAATATTCAGTGTTATTAGTGTCAAGGAATTAGTTACATTAGCCATATTTTCTTCAGGTTTATGTGTGCCATATGTTGTTTTTATTTCTCTTTTTAGTTATTCTTATACTCCTCTCAATCTCTCTCTCTCTGTTTTCCTTCAACCTGCAGAAGTCCCTTTAGTATTTCTTGAAGGGCAGGTTTCTTATTGAGAAACTCTCTTAATTTCTGTTCATCTGTGAATATTTTGATCACTCCCTCATTTTTGAATGTCAGCTTTGCTGGATGGAGAATTCTTGGCTGGAAGCTTTTTTCTTTTGGCACCTAACTATGTCATCCTACTGCTTTCTTGCCTCCATGGTTTCAGATAATAAATCAGCACTTAATCTTATCAAGCTTCCCTTGTATGTGATGGATCTCTTTTCTCTTGCCACTTTCAGTATATTCTCTTTTTTTTTTGAGCATTGGACAATTTGACAGGTATGTGTTTGGGTTAGGCCTGTAAGGATTTATACTGTTTGGGGTATACTGTGCTTCCTGGACATGTATGTCCATGTCCCTTAATAGAGTTGGGAACTTTCCCACCATTATTTCTTCTTTTTTATTTTTAAAGATTTTATTTTCATTTATTTCTCTCTCCTCCCCCCAGTCCAGTTTTCTGTTCTCTGTGTCTATTTGCTGCATTTTCTTCTTTTGTCTGCTTCTGTTATTGTCAGCAGCACAGGAATCTGTGTTTCTTCTTGTTGTGTCATCCTGCTGTGTCAGCTCTCCTTGTGTGTGGTGCCATTCTTGGGCAGGCTGCGCTTTTTTCACACTGGGCGGCTCTCCTTACGGGGCACACTCCTTGCACGTGGGGCTCCCCTACACAGGGACACCCCTGCATCAGGGCACTCCTGTGTGTCAGGGCACTCCTTGCATGCATCAGCACTGCACGTGGGCCAGCTCCACATGGGTCAAGGGGGCCTGGGGTTTGATGCGCGGACCTCCCATGTGGTAGACAGATGCCCTAACCACTGGGCCAAGTCTGCTTCCCCATTATTTATTCTAATACTCCTTCTGCCCCATTTCCCTTCTCTTCTCCCTCTGGGATGCCTATAATGTGTATGTTTGAGCATTTTGTATTGTCGTTCAAATCTCTAAGTCCCTGCTGGATTTTTTCCATCTTTTTATCTATCTGTTATATTGTCTGTCAGATATCAGCTGTACTGTCTTCCACATTGCTCTTTCCTCTGCCTGTTTAAATCTGCTATTAAGTGCTTCCACTGAATTTTTGATTTCTTGCATTATGCCATTCATCATCATCATATCCATTATCTTCTTATGTATGTTTAGAATTTCTTCAGCATGTTCTCCCAGTATCTTCTTAATATCCTTTATCTCTTCCTTCATATCATTAAGCTGATTCATGATATGTTTGGACATCCTTGAATAGTTGGTCTACATCCTACATCTCCTCCTGCTTTTCAGTTTTTTTGTTAGACTGAGCCATGTCTTCCTCAGTATAGCTTGTAATTTTTTTGTTGGTGTCTGGGCATCTGTTTGTCTTAATGGGCTTATTTGGTTGGTTACTTCTCTTTCTACTCTAGGGTTTTATTTTGTTTCTTTGTGTGTGGAAAGGTTAGATTTTTTACTTGATTCCTCTTATTCTACATGCTTGCATTTATTTGTGTTCCCTTGAAAAATATTAAGACCAGAATAAAGGAAAGAAATAAGAGAAAAAGAATAATAGTAATAATAATACAAAAAAGATAGAAGAGGAAATGTGCAAGAGCTAGGAAACTTAGTAACATGGGTAAAAAAATTATTAAAAAATGCAAAGGAATAAGATTAAAGAGGTGGAATAGATAAAAATAAAACCAACAAAATAGAGAGAAAAAAATAGAATGAATTGAAAAGATGGGCAGATAAAAAGGGAAGAAAAAAACAAAGGAGAGACAAAAAAACCAGGGAAACCGACTTGGCCCAGTGGTTAGGGTGTCCATCTACCACATGGGAGGTCCGCAGTTCAAACCCTGGGCCTCCTTGACCCATGTGGAGCTGGCCCATGCGCAGTGCTGATGCACGCAAGGAGTACCCTGACACGCAGGGGTGTCCCCCACGTAGGGGAGCCCCACGTGCAAGGGGTGCGCCCATAAGGAGAGCCGCCCAGCATGAAAGAAAGTACAGCCTGCCCAGGAATGGTGCCACCCACACTTCCCATATCGCTGATGACAACAGAAGCAGACAAAAGAAACAAGATGCAGCAAAGAGACACAGAGAACAGACAACCAGGGGAGGGGGGCGGGAATTAAATAAATAAATAAATCTTAAAAAAAAACAACAAAAAAAAAAACAAAAACTGAAGACCAAACAAGAAGTGGTAGAATGGAAGAAAAGGAACAAAAGTCAGAAGATATAAAAATGAAGGAAAGAATAGAGAGAAAGTAGGGTGAAAAAATAAGTAAAAAACAAAAAAGGAAACAAAAGGAAAAGAACAATCAAGAAACAAAACAGAAACCAAGAACCCAGGAAAAACAGCCATCCTTCTTGGGCCCCTAGGGACCTATCATTTAATCACCCTGCAGTCTGCCCTCCACATGTTATGTACCCAGTTTTAGTGAATAAAATAAAGAAAAAAGAAAAAAAATCCATAAAACCATAAAACAAAACAGTAGAAACTCAATATATAAATTCCCTACTGTAAGGTGCAAGCTGCATGCCTTACCTTTCCCTGGATCCCTTCCCTTAGGAGGTACTGGAACTGAAACTAACAACCTTCTACATGCAAGGTAGGAATTCCCTCAGTGAGCTCCATCAGCTCTATAGACTAAAGAGGCTTTTGAAAGCTTATCTGACTCTTCTCTGCCCCCGTTTCCCTCAAGCAAGTTGGATTTCTAACCGTTTTGAGGGGCAAGTCTGGTTAGATGCCTGTTGCCATCCCCTCCCTGACCAGCTTCCTCTCTCCCAGGGTGGCTGGGTATGACAGCCTGCCTAAGCAGATTCCCCCTTCCCCATCCCCCAGGCCACCTCAGTGCTAGCTGGTGTCCTCCCTGAGATTCAGACTGGGCGTAGGTGGCCAAATCGACAGAAAGGAGACCACTCTTGACCCTTCACCATACCCCTCTTCTTCCCAGGGAATGCTCTCGGTTAGCTGGCTGGTGGGAACTAGGGGTTCCATGGAGGCTATTTTCCTTGAGGGTAGGGTTTACCTGCCTGCCATTTCCAGCCACAGGGTCGAGCAACTCACGATTTTCCCTTGGGCCCTTTGTCTCTTTGTTCAGCTCCCTCTTGAACAATGCCCTGCAGCCTCCTGCTCTGTGGATTCCCGAAACATCTCACTTGGGTAGGAGTTTGCCCCCTTTGCTGTTTTTTGCGAATGAGTGAACAGTGCTTACGTACATTGAAGCCATTTTCCCAAAACTCCCTCTTGTATTTCTTGTAGCATCAGTTTAGGTTGTTTATGTATTTCCAGGAATTTGTCCATCCCATCTAGGTTGTCTAATTTGTTGGCATACAGTTTCTCATAATATCTTCTAATGGTTCTTTTTATTTCTGTGGGAACATCATAACTTCCCCCTTTCATTACTGATTGTATTTATTTGCATCGTCTCTCTTTTTTCTTTGTTATTCTATTCTGTCAATTTTATTGATCATCTGAAAGCACCAGCTTTTGGTTTTGTTTATTTTCTCTATTGTTTTTTGTCCTCACTTTCATTTATTTCTGCTCTAATCTTTATTATTTCTTTCTTTCTGCTTGTTGTGGGAATGGTTTGCTGTTCTTTTTCTGGTTTCTCCCATTGTTCAGTTAGGTCTTTGATTTTAGCTCTTTCTTCTTTTTAAATATATGCATTTAGGGCTATAAATTTCCCACTCAACACTGCCTTCGCTGTATTCACTAAGTTTTGATAAATTATGTTCTTGTTTTCATTTGTCTCAATATATTTGCTAATTTCACATACAATTTTTCTTTGTCCCACTAATTGTTTAGGAGTATATTGTTCAGCCTCCACACATTTGTGAATTTTCCCTTTTTCTGTCTGTTATTGATTTCCTGTTTCATTCTATTATGATCTGAGAAGGTGCTTTGTATAGTTTCAATCTTTTTTATGTTTATTGAGACCTGCCTTGTGGCTAACATGTGGTCTATCCTGGAGAAAGATCCATGAGCACTTGAGAAGAATGTATAACCTGCTGGTTTGGGTTGCAATGTTAGGTCTCTTTCATTTATCACATTGTTCAAGTTCTGTTTCCTTGTTGATCTTCTGCCTAGTTGCTCTATCTAATGACGTGAATGGTGTGGCAAATTCTCCCATTATTACTGTACAGATGTCTGTTACTCCCTTCAATTTTGCCAGAGTTTGCCTCAGGTATTTTGGGGCACCCTGGTTAGGTGCATAGACATTTGTGACTGTTATTTCTTCCTGGTGGTTTGTCCCTTTTATTAATATATAATAGCATTCATGATTTTTGCATTTAATGTCTGTTTTGTCCTATGTTAGTATAGTTACCCCTGCTCTTTTCTGGTTACTATTCATGTGGAGAATCTTTCTTCACCCTTTCACTTTCACCCAGTTTATATCCCTGGGTCTAAGGTGAGTCTCTTGTAAGAAGCATTTGGATGGCTCATGTTTTTTCATCCATTCTGTCAGCCTATATCTTTTGATTGGGGTGTTTAATACATTTTCATTCAGTGATACTACTGTAAATGCATTATTTACTTCCGACAATTTATTCTTTGTTTTTCATATGTCATGTCTTTTTACTCTTTTGGTTATCCTTTCTGCTATTCTTGCCTTCTACACTCTCCTCCAAGCCTCCCTTTCCTGTCTTTTTTGTTTAGGCTGTAAGGCTCCCTTTAATATTTCCCACAAAGGCAGATTCTTTTTTTATGAACTCTCTTAGCTTCTGTTTTTTTGTGAATATTTTAAACATACCTTCATTTTGAAGGACAGATTTGCTGGATAAAGAATTCTCAGCTGGCAATTTTGGAAATTTGTATGAATCTCATTGATAAGTTGTCTCAAAATCTGTATTTTATCTACGGCATTGATATATTCCTTTGGTTGGAGCATTTCCATTTTCTTGATATAGATGGTAATTTTTTCCTGATGTCTAGGCAGCTGATTATGATGATGAGTTTTCTCAAATACTCAATTCCTCTCTCTTTCGTACAGATTTAGTAGTGGGAGGCTGTGTGTTACTGCTGTTCTTTGATTCTTGGTTTCAACCTGTTGTGGGTCTTTAGGATTGTCCCTGTTGCTAAATCTGGGCCCTGGACCCAGTAATGTATGCACAGTTTTGCTGTCAAGATTCCTTTCCTTTTCCCCTCTCTCTTTTCTGGAGGTATCTAGCCATCTCCTGTGTCCTAAACCCTAGGAAAAATTTTTTTCCCAGGCCATTTTTGCCTGTCCTCTATATATTTTTCTGGGAGAAGAGAAATGCCCATGTCTTTCTAGTCTACCAATCTTCCTGGAAGTCTCTGAAATGGGATTTTTTTTTAACAAGTCAGTTTTATTGATACATATTTATAAACATACAATTCATCCAAAGTGTACAATCAATGATATTTGGTATAATCACATAGTTTTGCATTCACCATTTCAATCATTATTAGAGCATTTTCATTATATCAATAATAATAATAATAAGCAAAAACAAATAAGAAAATTCCTCACCTCTCAATCTCTCTATACTTCCCCCACTGTACATAGCTGCTGTTTGGCTTTTCTATCCAAAATGTATAATCAATGGCTTTTAGTATAATCACAATGTTGTATGTTCCCATCATCTCAAAACTTTTAGAATGATCTCATTACTCCAAAAAGAAAGACTCCACACCCCTTAGCATTCCTTCCTCAGACCTACATAAGCACTCATCTCCTTTCATCTTTATAAATTGTGTAAATGGAGTCATACACTCTATAGTTATGCTGTGTCTTGTCTCCTTCACTTAGTATAATGGTTTTTGTGTGTGTGATATTGACACTTTTTACTATTAACTTACATTTGTTCAGCTACAAAGAAAAACGGTCTTATATATGCAGTTCT